>NC_092130.1:114195067-114499978 GCF_043159975.1 Macaca nemestrina
GAATAAAAGATAAACTAAATTGTGAATGACATATAGAATAAATCATCACATAGATGAGTATTATAACAATTGCTTTACATTGTAGATATTTCCTAGAGTTATATAATGAGTGAGTTTGTGGAAATGAAATGAAATTTTATTAAAAATTTAATGAAATCCTTAAGGTGATTTATTTATTTTAATACATTATTTTAACTAGCTTTTTTGTTGAAAAAGAAATACATGGGCATTGTAAGATATTTAAACAGTACAGAACGTGTACAGTAAAAACAATCTTTCACTACATCCCAGGCAGTCAGGCCTGTTCCTCAGAGGTAACTAACACAACACTTCACTATGTTTCCCACAGAAATATTCTGCACATCTCAACATGTCAATATCTCTATCTTAAAAACACAGACAAGGGCAAGTAGTAAACTCGTTCTTTGCTTGGCCTTAGTCCATGTTAGCAGCTGCATACCTCTCACACCTCTCCCAAAGCCACAGAATATTCCCACAGAACATTGGAAGGACAGGCCTCTAGTAATTTAGCAGCCAGGTCCCTACCGTGGGATAACTCTTCTATGAAATGAAGACAAATCATTTGGAGAGCAAAATACCATTGCCTTCTAATCATCTCTGTCGCCCAGGATGCAGTGCAATGGTATGATCTTGGCTCACTGCAGCCACGACCTCCCAGGCTCAAGCAATCCTTCCACCTCAGTCACCTGAGCAGCTGGGATTACAGGCTCATGCCACCATGCCCTGCTAATTTTTGTAGAGATGGGGTTTCACTATGTTCCCCAGACTGGTCTCGAACTCCTGGGCTCAAGCAATCCACTTGCCTCGTCCTCCCAAAGTGCTGGGATTACTGGCATGAGCCTCCACGCCAGGCCTAATCATCTCTTTTGATGAAGAGATTTTGTCCTACAGCAAGCAGTATCCAGCTCTCCTTTAGCCACTGTGGCTTCCAGGACTCCCAGCTCTATCCCCTGGACTCAGGGAGGTCACCATGCTCTGCATTGCAGCCCAGAAACTCCTCAGACAGTGAGCTGGGGCTATCCTATGGTCCACCTCATTTGTTCCCCTTGCAGAGATCACCACACTGGGCTCTTGATGTCCCTGGTCTAAAAACCATTCTTTCACACATTTTGCCCAGTTTTTCAGTTGTGTCAGGCAGGAGGATAAATCCAGTCCCTGTAACTTCATCTCAGCCAGAAGCAGAAGTGTTTTTTAAACACAAAAGTGTTTCCTAAACTTGGATGTGTACAATCATCTGAGAAACTCATTAAAAACAAAGATTCCTGGGCTCCCACCCAGAAATTCCGATTTGGCGGGGCTGCCTGGGAATCTGTATTTGTAACCAGAGCCCCAAGCAGTGTTGAAGCAGCCCTGCCATTACCAGGCCTGCTGTTTGAGAACCACTGGCTCGAAGGATGATAATGTTTATTTGTCAGCTATCCTCAAGTGATACCACCATATGGGCACTTTGTTATTCAGATGAACAAAATAAAAATAAACGGTGAGGTGAATTTATTGCCCAACTTAAATTATCAAGTGTTTAGAAACACGCTAGCACCTCTGATGAGTGTCTAAAGAGGCCTGAGTTCAGTTCTAAGGGACAGCTTTACTCAGCAGGTGACACTGCAGATGCCATGTGCTTGAAGGCAAGTTGGAGATCAAGTTGCAAGGGACACATTTGCTTGTCTGCACAGAGAGGGCACACATCCCAGCAGCTTCAGCTTAGTTAAACTCATTTTGGAAAATATTTTTGGCTCATGTGGTTTTATGCTTTTAGAGTTCCATTTTAAGCACTGGGTCCATCCAAACCCACGGAAGCTGAGCTGAAGCATCCAAGGAAGATGCTGAGTTTCACACAGATCTCTGCTGAGTCTGGAAAAATCTCTCAGATTTGTCCAAACTGCTTTGTTGAGAAATCAAAACAAAAATCACTAATCCCAATGGGGCTTGTAGGGTCTGTGATTTTTGTCCAAAACGACGGCAAAAGTAGTGGTCAGTCATGTGACTCACAAGCCTAAAGGTTTCATTATAAAACCTTAAAAAAAACGACAAGCTTAGTCTTAAAATACACTCCCAAGAGACAAACCAGAAAAAAAAATCATCTTAGTTTTGGCCTGGAAGCATAGACTAAGGAAACATGTCCAAACCAAATGTTTTCAGGGCTCACTACATTTTAAATCCAAAGCTAAATTTTATTCCATTGGGGTGACACTGTTTATTAACACTGTCTGTGGCAATTAGATTGTCTAGAAAAGTTCAGGAGAGCTGGAGGCCCTCTCTTGTTTATGCTATGAGCAGATCCGGCCTGCTGTCCAATAAAATGAGTACCAACAACACAAATTGTGAGATTTTGTTTTACCACATCTTCCTTCCCCTAAGATATGCAGACAACACATTATGAAATGAATTATCCTTTCTATTCTTTAACATAAAAGTTTACTCATTAATGTCAGATCCTTTTATAGCAATGACTCCTACATTCTAGGATACAAATAACCTGGAGAATTTGTGACACCTGCATATTCTTGTTGTTTATCACTATTTAACAAACCACCTTAAAATTTAGGGGCTTAAAACAACCACCATTTAATTGCATTTCAGGATTTTGCAGGTCAAGCATTCTGGCAGGGCTCAGCTGAGTGATTCTTCTGTTCCATGTGATTGACTGGGGTCACCCACTGGTATTCAGCTGGTGGGTGGTCTTGTCTGGAGAGTCCAAGATAGTTTCACCTACATGACTGGAAAATTGGAGGGTGATTGTAAAGCTAGCTCAGTCATGTTTTCCTCTGTCTCCACATGGTCTTAGTGTCTCATCACATTGCTCTCGTGGCCCAGGGCTCCCAGAGACCTATGCTAGCTCTGGAATTGGCACTGCCTCGTTCCATTGATCAGAGCAGCCATAGGCATTTCAGAGGCAGAGAAATAGATCCCACCTCTAGATGGGGAAAATGTCAAAGAATTTGTAACCATCTTTCATCCACCACAACACAAATGCCAGAGCTCTCTTCTCACAAATTCTGGTTTGCAAGAGGTGTGGTGGGGTCCAAGATCTGCATTTTAGAAGAAATTCAATGAGATTCCGGTACAACAGGTCCTTATAGCACACTTAGAAAAATACCACATTATAAAGTGTAATGGAAAATGTTCTTATAATCAATCTATTCATCAATCAATTAATGAACATGGATTAGTCATGACACATGTCCCAAATCACGTTAGGTGCTGTGGAGTGTAAAGAAAGGACTGCTGCCTTCACTGCATTCGTGCTTCACTGGAGCCAGGTGCAGGGTAGCAGAGTCTGAATGCCAAAACCATCTCTTGGGAGAGGGTCGGGTGGGAGCAAAGGAGTAGTACAGAGTGGGCTCCTGCAGCCCAGGGGACTGAGGCAAGCACCTTGGAGCTGAGCCATAGAAATAAGGTCAAAAAGTGTGCCGGAATGAGTAGGTGGACAGAATGAATTATGGGGGAAGAGGGAACTGGGTTCTTTGAAGATCCCAGGCAGAAGTGGGGCTGGGGGCAGGGGAAGGGAGCAGGAGGCACGATGACTTCCAAGCTCATTTTTCAAAGTGTAATGTTTTCTCCCAGGCTTTTGACAGGATTATCTCCTCCAATATCTTAGTCAGCTCAGGCTGCTGTAACAAAATACCATACACTGGATGGCTTAAGCATTGATTTTCTTCCAGTTCTAGAAGCTGTAAAGTCCAAGATCAAAGTACCAGCAGGGTTGGTGCCTGTTGAGGAAACTTCTCCTTGGTTTGCAAATGGCCCCTCCTTACAGTGTCCTCACATGGCCTTTCCTTGGTGCATGGGGCACACACATACTCACACTCACATATGCACACACTCACATACACACTCACACTCACATATGCACACACATACACACACACTCACACACACACACATTCACACACACACATACACTCACACATACTCACACTCACATATACACACACACATACACACACTCACACACACATACTCTCTCATATACACTCACACACACATGCCCACACACTCACAACCATGTACACACACTCATACACTGTCACATGTACACCCACACAAACATATAAACAGTCACACACTCTCACACACCCCTACACACACACTCACACATGAGGAGAGAGACTCTTCCTCTTATGAGGCCTCCACTCCCATCATTAGGATCCCACACTCATCTAATTCTAATCACCTCCCAAAGGCCCCATCTTCCAACACCATCACTTGGGGGGTTAGGACTTTAACATATTGATTTGTGGGGAGGAACACACACATTTAGTCCATAATGTCTAGTCTCTTATTCGTCTGCAATCCTGGCTTTCTGTTGCCCTGCTGGCCCATGTTGTTCATGTCCAGACACACCGTGCAGCTCAGCTCCAGAATGGGAACAGCAACTCGTTCCAGCAACAATGCGCACTTTCAGGGCAGCCTGTCTCCCTTCCTCTTAAACTAGGCTTCTGACTCATCCTGCTTCTGCCCAGAACTAAATGGTGTCTGGACCCCACTCCCAAAGCAGGCTGTGTGTGAGAGGGAGGGAGGAGAGGAGAGAGGGTGGCTCCTTGGGGAGACACAGGTTAGGAGAATCTTAGAAGCTGGGTAAAGCTATAAAGGATATTATGATGGAGTCTGTGAGCAAATTGCTTAAACAATGCTGAGAAAGATCATCTGAAATCTAGAAGATTAACAGGGTTACAGACACCAGTGGAATGAACTCTGGTTGCTGACCAGAAGAACAGGGTGGGGAGTGAGTGCTGGAAGAGAAAGAGGGTCCAGGAGGCCATCCGTAAACAGGGGCATGTATAGCACGCTCAGCCAGCTGGGCCTGGCTGCTCCAAGATGTCTAATTGGGGTGGACAGATACATTCCATCCACGGAAAACAACCCTTTCCTGTCCAGATCAGAGGTTGCTGTCAGTGCTAAGCCTATAAGTTCTGAAGCCCAGAGTCAAGACTGAAAGCCCGGGCCAGCAGCATTCAGGGATGGCGTCAGTAATCAAGCAGGAGCCTAGGCACAAACAAGCGGAAGTCCAGGGCTAAGCCATGAGCCAGGAATCAGCCTGGCGAGGAGCCAGGGGGCAGGTTGAGAGCAGCCACGGCCCCCACCAGCAGGGTGATCAATGGGTCAGAGGATGCTCTGCAGACAGACAGCAACCAGGAAGACAGAGATAACCATGAGCAAGGCTGGGAAGATAGGCCAGGATCACGGCCCATCTGCAGGAAGGGGAATGGGAAGTTGGCAGAGAACAGGATCAAGGAGGACAAGCATCTCGGATGGTCTCACTGCCAGTAAGAAAGCTGCTGGTTCTTGCATACTTGCATACTTCCTGTTGGAATAAAAAGCAAGTTCAAATCAGCCCAAGGCTTCTGGATTTGTCCTAGGGACAGGATGGGAAGGGAACACTGTGCCTCTGTACCAGTTAGATGAGAGGGCCCCTCTAGGCAGATGCAGCCCTGGCTTGGCAAGCAGAAGCATCTAGGAGAAGAAAAGAGCCCCATCTTCCAGGTAGATGGAGGAAGCACCCCACCCTCAAGCTTGGTGAGCAGAGTGCAGTCTGGATTTAGCGCCCCCTATACCGGTCCTGAGATACTTGCATACACTGGCCAGATATTAGTGTTTTGACTGTAAGTCAGGACAATTTTGAGCTTCTCTTCTCTGAATTCTCTGGCACCTTCTCAGACACAGGGGTTGTAACGAGTCATCACCATGGGGGTATGAAGCATTAACACTGGGTTGATTTGGAACACAGGGGCAAGTGGGTGAGCCCAGGGGGCCTGGTGCATCTGCATCGTGGTGCCACCGCAGCCTGCCTCAGCAGTGGCTGGCTTATGTGGGGGGCAAGCTGGGAAAAGCTACCGAAAGGCACTGATGCAAAAAATGCTGTTCCAGTTGGATAGCAAACCGTATTCCACGCCTTGGCGGCTGGAGAACAAAAACTCCTGCTGTGCTTCTTTTAAGATCAGGAAAATATCACCTTGCTATGGGGTTACTTCTGAAGATTTCATTAAAAGGCAATGGTGGTCACAGCCTTGCCAACTTAGCTCCCTTCCCCAGGGGTGGTCATTGTACCTGAGCATGATGCTTTTGTTTTGCCACTCAGAGTAGCCCTTAAACTGCCTCTACTTCCTAATTTGTCATCCACCCATTTCCTTATCTTTCGATAGCAGCTTTCCCAAGGAGCGTGTTGGTTCTGGCAAGAGGCTCTTGACCTGGTTTCTGTTTCAGTTAGGTCTGTTTCCATAGGTCTGACCAGTTAGGTCTCTCTTATGCTATGCTTCTGTTCAATATTTCTTGAATGTTTGGCATGTGCCAAGCACTGTGGTAGGTGAATGCAGAGATGATTGACATGGTTTCTCCCCTTAAGGAGTTTACAGTATGATAGGAGACACAGAAACAAACCAGCAGTGGTGGGCAGTGGCTGCGTGCGGGCATATCCAGCATCCATTCTCTCCTTCCTCTTCCTAACAGAATCATAACACTGTTCTGGAATCTTCTCTCTCCTCTACTCAAGAATCACCTCTCTCTTTCTCACTCTTTCTCTCTCTCTCTCTCTCTCTCTCACACACACACACACACACACACACACACGCACACACACACAGACACACACAGCCTGCGTTGGAGGTGAGGTCCAGTGACTATTTGGTGGATAAAACCAGAAGCAGGATGAGTCAGAGGTGGCGTTTAAGTGGAAGGGAGCTGGGACCGCACTGAAAGCCCACACTGGCACTGGATGGACCATGTTATTGGATCCACTCTGGAGTTAAGCTGTATGGCGTGAGCGACACGGGCCAGGAGGACCAAAGAGAAAGCCAGTGTGCAGCTGAGCTTCGTTCATTTTCACTGCCATAAACTATATAGTATGAATATACTATAATTTATTTATTCATATTCATGAGTTCATTTACTCATTCAGTCAATGGACATCTGAGTTCTTTCTAGCTTCTCAAAATTGTGTTTCTTTGAGAGGTGTTGTTTGATTTTGTTATTATGATAAACAATGCTGCTGTAAACATTCCAAAATAGGTCTCCTGGTACACATGGGGAAGTTCACATTTGGGGGTAATACCAAATTGTCTTCTCCATGATGGTACAATTGGCATTTCCACCAGCAGGCGTTAGGGTTCCATTTGCTCCATATCCTCACTCACACTTTGTTTTATGACACTTATGATATTTTTTAAATCTAGCAATTTACATTACAAATTTGAACTTGAATTTTTCTGATATTAATGAGATTAAACATGTTGTGAACATTGGTCATTTCTGCTTCTGCTTCTCTGAAAGTTTATTCAAGGCTTTTGCCCATTTCATCCAGAGAAGACTGATGTTGGCTTGGACCAGCATAGTGGCAATGGGGTGGTGAGCAGTGGCCAGTGAAAAGAAGCACTGTGTTGTTATAAAGGAATACCTGAGGCTGGGTAATTTATAAAGGAAAAAAGGTTTATTTGACTCATGATTCTGATGGCTGGAAAATTCAAGATTGGGCATCTGCATCCGGTGGGAGCCTCAGGCTGCTTCCAATTGAGGCAGAAGGCCAAGAGGATCCAGTCTGTGCAGGGACCACACGGTGAGTGAGGAGGCAGGAGAGAGTGGGGAGGTGCCAGGCTCTTTAGCAACCAGCTCAGTGGGAAGTAATGGAGTAAGAAGTCTATTAGAATCTATTAACGTATTAACTCCATTAGGGCACTAATCTATTCAGGAGGGATGCATCCCCATGACCCAAACGTCTTCCACTGGGCCCCACCTCCAACACTGGGGATCAAATTTCAACATGAGGTTTGGAAGAGAAAAACATCTCCAAACCATAGCAGCTCTGACAGGATTTGCTGATGGACTGTGTGAGGTGTGAGAAATGATAAAGACTGATTAGTCCTAGGGACATGCCTGAACCACAGGAAGGATGTTGTTGCCTTTGCTGAGATGGGAAGAAGGGAGGCAGATCAGGCTGGAGGTAATGCAAGGAGCTCAATATTGGACATGATGTTTGAGGTTTCTATGAGACATCTCAGAAGTGGTGTCCTGTAGCCTGCTGGATGGAGAAGACTGGAGTTCAGAAGGGAGGCTCCAAATGATGCTAGACATTTGGATGTGTCACTCAGGATTGCCACAGAAAACGGTGGAATACTCAAATTAGGAACATTTAAGGAGGGTTTATTTACAAAGGAACTGTTTTTACAGGTGGGGGTACAGGGAACACAAGAGCTGGTAGAACACCAGTGCTCTACTTAAAATATCAAAGAACAAGGGAGATAGGGGTTACAGGAACTTGGAGGTAGAGAACTGGATCAAGATGGATACTTTACCCAGACATGGTGGCTCAAGTCTGTAATCCCAGCTACCAGGGAGGCTGAGGCAGAATGATCACTTGAGCCTAAGAGGTCAGGGATGCAGTGAGCTACAATCATGCCACTGCACCCCAGCCTGGGCAACAGAGTGAGACCCTATATTTAATAATAATAATAATAATAATAATAATAATAAACCCAAGGAGGTCCATGAGAGACATTATCTTTGGTTGAATGTCTTCACACAGTTGGGGCTGAGGGAAAAAAGGCTCAATATCACTCTTATCTTTCCCCTTAATATCTTGCAACCACTCACCATTAGTTACAACCAGCCAGAATCCAGAAGGCACAGAGGCCTGCAGATAAAGTACCTACCAGCCAACCTGCCGGGAAGAGACCAGGGCAGAGAAAGGTGGAGAATCTATCTGGAGGGAAAGAGGCATTACCTGGAGCAAGCAGAGAAGCTGGTATTGCTGGTATTTATAGCCAGGAGACTGGATGAGATGCCTAGAGAATGCATGCAGATGGAAAAGATCTTGCAGAGGTCTGGGACTAAACTCTGGATTAGTCCAGTCTCTAGAAGCTGGATAGGCAGGGAGGAAGCAGCAAAGGAGACTGAGAAGAAGCAACTCCAGGAAGGTATGGTGTCAGGAAGGTATGGTGTCTGGGAAGCCAAGGAAAAAAATGATTTCACAGAGAGAGCATTAAATGTGTCACCTGCTAGGACCTGGATAGGTCCAGGAAGATGAGGCCTAAGAACTGACCACTGGACACAGCAAAGCACAGGTCATTGTTGACCTTGACAAGAGCAATGGTAGTGGGAGGGGGACCTCACTGAAGTGGGTCTGAGAGAGGAATTAAAGACTTGAGAATAGACAACTCTTTCAAGGAATTCTGCTATAGATTGTAAAATTACATATAAAGAGATGAGGGACATGGGTGGTCAATGGAAGGAAAAGTAAATCAAGACAGGCTTTGTTGTCTTTAAGATGAGAGGAAATAACACCCTGTTTGTATATTAATAGGAATGATCCAGTATAAAGGCAAAAATTGGATGATGCAGAAGAGAAGTGAATTGCTGGGCAATTTCCCAGAACAAACAAGGAGGGGTGGTGCCTGGAGCATAAGGAAAGGGCTTGGGTTGGGTTAACAGCTTGGAGAGTTCATCTCTACAAACAGGAGGGATGAGATGGTGGAGTGTGTGTGTACAGATGCTTGTGGGTGTGTAGATATGATGAGTGGTTTGTGGTAAGGAGGTTCATTTTTGATTGTGTCCATTTTCTCAGTGCAACAAAAAGCAAGGTCATCAGCTAACAGAATCTGGGAGAAGTTGGTGCTTTGCGAAGAGAGGAAATAATGTGAAGCAGTCCGCTAGTTTAGCAATCATCAAACTTTTTTTGCTTTCATACCTCCTAAAATAATTTTGAAAAATGATATTTCCTCATATATTTTTTAAGTGGCAACTAAAATTTTTCATTATAAATTTAAATCATTGCAAAAGATGTAATTTCATTTATATAACCAGCTGGGAAGAGAATGACTTTTGTTAAAGCAAAGTTATGGAATTTTTGAAACTCTTCTGAGTTATGTAGTAGAAATCACAAATATTATTTCCAAAAAGCATTTTTACAAACATTTTTATATCTATTATTAAAAATTATTTTTAATGATCTGTCAACTGACAATGTAATTAGTTCTTGTTCAGTTTAATTAAAAGCAAAGAATAGGAAACTGAGCTGCAATAGTTATATTCCCCAATAATACTCATTTGTTTTCTTAACACAAATACCAATATTTCAGATTGTTTCTGTATCTAATTCCTTATGGACTAGGCCATGGAGCATACTAAGATTCATAACAGATAAGAAGAATGTATTTTTCCTATTTTCGTAAAAAGAGAAGAGCAATTGTGAAAGGAAACTCCTAAATTCCAGATGTTCTCAGGCAAAGTAATTTGGGGAAAGTGTAAATTTGCAAAGTGACTCCCTTAAAAGCGTCCTTGCCAACGTGTCTCTTAGAAATTCTTCATGTATCATTTGTTTAAAGCTGTAATTAAACATATATATAAAACATAAAATTGATCATTTTAGCCATTTTGAAGTGCAATTCAGTGGCATTAAGTGCATTTACATTGTGGTGCCCCCATGACTGCTACACATCTCCAGAACTTTTTCATCATCCCAGATGGAAACTCTGTTCCCATTAAACAACTCCCCATTCCTCCATCCCCAGCCATCAGCAACCAGTCTTATCATTTTGTCTCTGTGAAACTAACTATCCTAGGTACCTCACACAATATTTGTTTTCTTGTGACTGGCTTATTTCCATTAGTGTAGTGTCTTCAACATTCATCCATGCTGTAGTATGTATCAGACTATCACTCCTTTTAAAAGCTGAATAATATTCGTGTGTGTGTGTGTGTGTGTGTGTGTGATTTTGTTTTTCCATCTATCCATGGATATTTGGGCTGTTTCCACTTTTTGGCAATTTGAATAATGCTTCTGTGAACATGATGTATACAAATATGTATTTATTTAAGCCTCTGCTTTTAATTCTTTTGGATATATACCCAGAAGTGAAATTTCTGGATCATATGGTGATTCTATGGTTATATGTCCATTTTGAAGACACTTGTCTAAGAGAAGGGAAGCAAGGGTGAACCAAAAGAAGATAATATAATTGCAGGGCTTTCGTAGGGCTCAACTGAGATTGGCAATTCTGAATTTAAAGTAAAACCAGTCAGCAAGTTTGTGTTATTGTATTCCAGCACATTCAGTTGCGCAGGTGCAAGTATATAGGTTAGAGGAAGTGTTGGATAGAACTATGAATTCGGTTTAGTCAGACCATAATGTTAAAGCAGGAAAAGTGCAAAGGATTTGAGCATATGCCTATAATCTGAGTGGTTATAATTATTGACTGTGGAATACAAGCTGGGTAAGGACTTGAAAAGCATTTTATACATTTTTCCATATTGATCTGACAAATTCTCTGTTATATTAATTTCTAGATTCTTTATAAATAAAAACCTTTTAATACATGTTTTTCCAACTGTTTGTTGCTAGAGTATACAATAAAATTGGTTTTTACATACTAATCATATATTAAACCAGCCTAAAAACCTCTCTTTTAAACCCTAATTCTTTGTATATAGGATGCGTTGGGTTCTTTTGTAGGTGGTCATATCCTCCATAAATATTAGGAGTCATGTTTCTTGCTTTTCAGTTCTTACAGTTTTCTTTCTTTTTCATGTCTTGCTGTGTAAGTCCTGTATAATGTTAAATGAAGAACTGATGACAGATGACCATTATTATCTAAGGACTGATTTTAAATGGATGCTTCTAACATTTCATCATTAATAAAGACGTTTACTCCAGGTTTTTGGTAGGCACTTTATCTCATAAGGAAGCTCATAAGAGTTGGCGGAGAGCTTTCTTTTTAATCATGATTAAATATTGAAGTTTTTTTGTATTAGTTTGTTTTCATACTGCTATAAAGACATACCCAAGACTGGGTAATTTATAATGGAAACAGTTTTAATTGACCCACAGTTCTGAATTGCTGGGGAGGCCTCAGGAAACTTACAGTCATGGCAGAAGGCAAAAGGGGAAGCAGGTACCTTCTTCACAAGGGGGCAGGACAGAGTGAGTGTGAGCACAGGAAAAACTGCCACTTCTAAAAGCGTCGCATCTTGTGAGAACTCACTCACTATCACGAGAACAGCATGGGGGAAACTGCCTCCATAATCCAATCACTTCCCTCCCAAGCATTGTGGGGACTTCAGGTCCCTCCCTTAACACAAAGGGATTACAACTCGAGATGAGATTTGTATGGGGACACAAAGCCAAACCACATCATTTTTTCAAATGTGTTTTCTGTATCTACTGAGATGATCATATGGTTTTTCTCTAATGATTGGTTAATGGGTGGATTATATTTATGGAATTTTTAATATTAAATGATTCATCCATTTCTCATATAATCCTAACTTGGTCATGATGTAATATATTTTTTATCTTACTGGAGTCTTTTAATATTCACAACATAAGGAAACAGAGTTCATAACACCCATTTTACAGACAGGAAACTGAGAAGTAGGGAAATATGGAATATGCATGAGATTTACATCCAGCGGGTAGCAGAACAAGGACTCAAACCCTGGTCTGTCTGATGCTGAACTTATGTGCTTTCCTACTAACTATTCTCTTTGAGGCAGAAACCAGATCTTTCTTATATGTCTCAAGTGGCTGGGGCAGTGCTATATTCATAGTACTTATTCAAGAATTTGTGTTGAATAAATACTAAATGGCTGCTCCAGGACTCTATGGATTCTTTAAATATTCCTTAGCTAAAAAAAAAAATTACACTTTCTCATCAAATTAGCTCATCTTAGGTATTGGTCATAAAATGATGTGAAAGGTAAACAGAAGAAAAGGTCTATAAAAGAAGAAAAGTAGTTCTTTACTACTACAGTTCTTGAAATTCTCTATCACATGGAATGGATAAAAAAGTAGAGCCTCTCTACATTCTATTTTGCCAAAACAGGATGAAGTAGTCAACTGTTATAGCCAAAATAATATTTCACTGCTAATAGAAAAACAGGCAGAAAAAACTACCTTGTCACCTTTTCTGGGAAAAGGAAAAATAAAGTTGTATTTCATCCTTAATTTTCCACCTTGTGGGCAAAAATAAAAGGAAAATTACTTCTGGGCAATACTGCACATATTATAGAATAATGAGCCATCTTAAGCAGTTGGGCAAGAAGCAGAACAACAAATGTTCACTCCAGAAAGAAGAGAATCATGCAAAAATAATAGTGTTGTTTTCAGAAGTAAAACTTAAAAAGAAATCAAAAGGGAGATACAATCAGATACACTATCATGGGCCAACTAAGAATGCCACATATATCATTGTTAAAGAGACAGTGTGGCACTTGGGCACACGCTGGCAATTTGGCACTTGGAAGCTGATCTGACTCATACCTGGCTCCTCACTGCCCTCATGGCCCTCTCTACCTGCAGCATCAAATCAAACCGTTTCATACCAGCTTTCTCCTCTCTCTCTCTCTGTCTTTTAATTAATTAATTGAACACTCCAACAAGTTTTTCTATAAAGCCAGCTAGTAAGATGGTCCCAAACACACCAATTCAATCAACTTTCAAGACTGGCTTCTAACTGCAGTGGCCCTTCTGTGTCTCTGTGTTGGCAAAATTATTAAGACGGCCCCCAAGATTCCCACGCCCTGGTGTATATGCCCTGAATAATTCCCTTCCCTTGAGTGTGAAGGCACTTATGGATATAATGGAATATCACTCTCTATATCAATAGGTTATGATGAATGGCAGAAGGTATAAACAGATGTAATTAAGAGCCCTAAGTAGTTGACTTTGAGTTAATAAAAAGACAGATTATGCCGGGTGGGCCTAACCTAATCAGGGAGACCTTACAAGAGTTCAGATATTTGAAGTGAGAGAGATTTCTCCTGCTCATGTTGGAAAGGCAGACAGTCATGTTGTGAACTGCTAATACAGGACATGTAGCAAGAATCTGAGGGCACCCCCAGAACCCAGAGTAGTCCCCAAACAACGACCAGCAAGAAGCTGGGACTTCACTCCAACAACCCAAATCAACTGAATTCTGCCAAGGACCAGTGAGACTAGCAAAGGATGCGAAGCCTCTGAGGGACTTGCAGCCCTGGCTGACCCTTGATTCCAGCTAAGTGAGACCCTGAGCAGAACGCCCACCTAGCTCATACCCAGACTTCCCATCTGGGGAAGCTCTTTGATAATAGATGTAAGCTATTTGAAGTCACTATGTTTGGGGTATTTTCTAATGCAGAAATAGAAAACTAATGAATTTATCGCTGAGCCTTAACATTTGAGAAAAATATGCCTAATCCAAGGTTTTGAGGTACTGTGAGGATTTATTAGGTAATGTGAGAGAAGACGCAAAAGGCCTTCTTTGTAAGACAGAAAAAGATGTCCCCATTGATTCGGTTGAGGGCATGTGATCGCCATTCATGCTGTTCATCAAGCATTTCCAGCCATCCCCCACTGTAGATGCCCACAGCCCTGCACAGTAGTCCCCTTATCTGAGGTTTCATTTGTCAGGGCTGTTACCCATAGTAAATGGCAGTCAACCGAAGTCTAAAAATATTAAATGGAGATTGGCGCGTCTCCTTGTCCCCGCAGGTCAGCTCCGCCGAAGGGGCCGCCGAGGAAGAGCCCAAGAGGAGATCCGGGCAGTTGTCAGCTAAACCTCCTGCAAAAGTGGAAGTGAAGCTGAAAAAGGCAGCAGCGAAGGATAAATCTTCAGACAAAAAAGTGCAAACAAAAGGGAAAAGGGGAGCAAAGGGAAAAGGGGAGCAAAGGGAAAACAGGCCGAAGTGGCTAACCAAGAAACTAAAGAAGATTCACCTGCAGAAAACGGGGAAATGAAAACTGAGGAGAGTGCAGCCTCTGATGAAGCAGGAGAGAAAGAAGCCAAGTCTGATTAATACCATATACCATGTCTTACCAGTGGTCCCTGTGTCCCTTCTTGTACAATCCAGAGGAATATTTTTATCAACTATTTTGTAAATGAAAGTTTTTTAGTAGCTCTAGAAACATTTTTAAGAAGGAGGGAATCCCACCTCATCCCATTTTTTAAGTGTAAATGCTTTTTTTTAAGAGGTGAAATCATTTGCTGGTTGTTTATTTTTTGGTACAACTAGAAAATAGTGTGGGATATTGAATTATGGGAGGCGTTGACTGTCTCGGGTGTCAGCTTAACATTCCATAGATGGGGGGTTAGTTTTTATATCCTAGAATGTATATTAAATGGCAATATGGAGTCAGTCCCGCATTTAATGTCTTGAACATTTTATTTTACTTCTATTCTCATGTTTTTTAGTAGAATTGTTTCCTAAAGAAAACCACTCCTTGTTCATGGAGCTCCCTGTCAGAATTGTGTGCACTCTGTGACATCTTTGGTTGTGGTAGTCCTGTTTTCCTGATAACTTTGTTACTGTGCTGTGAAAGATTACAGATTTGAATATGTAGTGTACATGCTATTCAGTTGTGAACTGATGGGCCATATGTAACAGCTGATCAACATGTGAAGATACTGGTACTTGATAGCCTCTTAAGGAAAATTTGCTTCCAAATTTTACGTTGGAAAGTCACTGGAATAACTTTAAAAAAGAATTACAATACATGGCTTTTTAGAATTTCATTACATATGTTAAGAATTGTGTACAAATTGAAATGTCTGTACTGATCCTCAACCAATAAAATCTCAATTATGAAAAAAAAAATTAAATGGAAAATCCCAGAAATAAACACTTCATAAGTTTAAATTGTGAGCCATTCTGAGTATTGCAATGAAGTCTCTGATCTTCCCAGTCTGTCCCACCAGGGATATGAATCCTCTCTTTGTCCAGTGTCTCCATGCTTTAGATGCCCACTCATCAGCCAGTTAGTAGCCATCTCAGTTGTCAGATGGGAAAAACATAAGGTTTGGTACTATCAGCAGTTTCAGGCATCCACTGGCGTCTTGTCTGTTTGCCTTGGTGTAATCCTTGTTGGAAGGATGATGTGCATGATGTCGGCAATGAGGTGGAAGCAGAGGTGATATGTATCATTTCTGGGCCACAGCACTTGACCGATCCAAGACTCTCCAGAGCTCTCTTTCTCTCTGCTATAGTGCACAGTAGTGTTCCTGGTAACCTGGGTCTACACTGAAGACATGTGGGGTGGATCCTATTCTCTCATCATGCACCTGTAGTGTGAATAAAGTCTTTGTTATTTTAATAACAATATAATTGTATGGTTGTTTGTTACTGCGGCATAACTTAGCCCATTCTGACTTGAATGGGGGCTTACCGAACTACACAGCCCAAAAAGACAGCCAGAGACACAGAAATGAAAAGATAAGATAGGAGGGCATACAACGTCTTTCATGTTTTCTTATGTCTAAGTTATTTCCGCTCCTCATCGTAAAAAACAAACACCTGAAGTAAGTGCAAGCAGGAAAGAAAAACATGAGAATGTTAGATGCCTCATCCATGTTGAAAAGTATGGAAATAGCAGGAAATGGCACTAATGTCTGAGAAGAAGGTCAGAACCAGCTGAGTGGTTGGCTCTTTTCTCTACTCTCCAGTGAAGAGTAGGGGAAGCTCTTCTTGCACAACTCTTCTTAGGACAAATGCCATCATCAGTCTTTAGAGTTCCCGTGGTCCCTTAATTGCTGGAGGCTAGAAGGCAGAGTCTTCATGTCCTGCTGAGCAAGAGTGCCAAAGATAATTTAGAGCAAGTGTGTTTATCCAGCAGAAACAAACAACACAAACAAACAGAAAGTCTAACGGTGGGGTTGGGGGAAGGTACTATCAGAAGAAAAAAGAGATGGGCAGTAAAATCCTGTTTTAGAAAAGGAGAGAAGCAGCATCGGGCTAATAGGAAGATGTGTGTTATGTGATCAGTTTGATCAGTTTTAAGGGTCTTTTGAAAGTAGTTCAGATGTGTTCTGAGGCAAATACTAAACTTAGATCTTAAAGATAGAGGTTCTGGTGAAATGTTCTTTGGGAAATTAGCAGAAATTCCATTCTAGCAGGTTTGGATTTTGAAGATAAAAATACCACTGGCTCTGTGAACAGTGGGATACTTAAAGCAGACAAGTATAAATTAAGCTAACCTTATGTATATCTTCTCAAAGTG
Source organism: Macaca nemestrina (assembly GCF_043159975.1). NCBI lineage: Eukaryota > Metazoa > Chordata > Mammalia > Primates > Cercopithecidae > Macaca > Macaca nemestrina. The sequence continues at coordinate 114,212,046 of NC_092130.1, forward strand.
TTATTCTGCTCAGATGACATCAATAATGTATAGCCAAAGAAATGAATTGAGGAGGGAAAGAGCTCCTGACTAGCACCTGGTAACTCTTGACCAATTATAATAGAACTGACTAAACTCTACTTCTCAGACAGTTAAATTTTATCAAAAAGATACATCACCAAGAACTAGAGCTGGGCACTATTACTTGTGGAATATGTCTCAATTTGAATATATTAGCTGTGTCTACATAGGAAGAGGAAATGGAATTCTGGAGAAATGAACTTGGTAATTCAGGCCATAAGCTTATATTTACAAAGAAAACATAAAGTAATTGTGACAAAATAGGTTGTTCAATTGAGTCACCTAAGGCAATTGCTTCAATTCCCTCACCCCACCTTTTTCTATAGATGTGTAGTCATCGTTATGGGGAATGATAAGAATATTGTGGATGGCTGAATGTTGTCCCAGGGGACACACTCCTAGTAAGAGCCCCTAAGCTACTGTATCTGCAAAATGTTTGCCTGCTAGTCATAGGCTCTTCTCACTCTAATGCTAGGTGATTTGACCAGCATACAGCTACTACAGGCAAACTAGGTAGTGTTTTTCAGGTTCTATCTGTATCTCTCTGGACCTGGGTGATCAAGTCATCCGGATGATGAGAACAGAGTACAGCATTCTTTAAAGGAATGCCATTCTTCTCTCACAAAGTCAGTAACAGGGAGAAGTAGCAATTTAGGGTACATTTAAACGTAACTAACTGCATCATATTTAACAAATTAATGAGCTTATCACCAAAGATACTAACATAGGCATGTGCTGACCTCTCGCGCACCACCTGAAATTGTAAAGAGGTGGCGCAAAAGAGGTAGTTTGTGTGTTCTGAACGAATCACTTCCTTTCTAGAACCAGTTACCTTCCCCCTGGTTTCTCAGCTTTTCTTCTAAATAGCAATGCTGACGCTTTATTAGTTAATCAATAAGACATGATACAGAGTATGGTTATCATAAAATAATCATACCCTGGAGCATTTTGAGGCATGAGCCACTTGCCTCTAATCAGATTGGGTTGAGATTACCTTTGGATAATCACACTCCTGGGAACCGTCTCATTTCTATTATGAGTACATTTTATAATAGGGAAAAATGTACATTTCTGCAAGGGGGAAAATGAAGTTGGCAGCATATACCTAGCAATCATTTCAGTTGAACTGAGAAACATTCCTCTTTTTGAATAAAGTCAAACTATGCTTCGTCTATTCAAGCTATGTCAGAGAAAAGAGGCACCTCACATGCAGTGTGGGAGATGCAATACAATGGAAACTGTATTTTACTTTGGCGTTGCAAGCTTCAAATTACATGCAAACATTCAAAAAGGGCATTTGAAACTTGGCATGCATGTTTATAAATGGCACATTTTGAATCTGGAGTGGGTTTAGGTGTCTAGGTTACAATAACAGATGATCTCCCATGTAAAAATGGAACAAAGACTTTCTTTAGCTTCCTACAGAGAAAGATGTTCATTTCGGCTTCAATTATAATACTAGGCACACTGGAGATTCTGTTAAGAGCAATTTCTGTCTATTCCTCCTTATTCTGACCAGTCAAAAATTTTAATCAAATGACATATATTGGAAAGTTAAAGACAGAAAAGCCCAGTGAGGCATGAAATACACTTTACAACAGTGTGCATAGCACTTAGTCTATTGGTTTTAAATGATGGAAAAATCTATTTAAAATGTTAGATGAACACACTGCAGGCTGCAGAGATGATTATAAACTCTTAAAGCTGTAGGTTTTAATCCTATTTTTTTACACATAGTATTTATATCCAGGAAGTTTTAACATGGGATAAATGATAAAGAAAAAAATGATGGTGAAATACTTATGTTAATTACTCTGTGATGGAAGTAAATTTTTGTAACAAATAATGAAAGTGAGAGACAAGAAAGCCAGACATTATTACTGCCATATTGGTAGAATCAGATGCCTAATATTCCGTGTGTTATTATTTTTTTTAGCTATATAGCTCTCGTAATAAAACACAGGTTGATCTTCTGAATGAAAGGAGAAAGGTGGGACAGAGTAAAGAGAAAGAGTTTCATTTACGGATTTGTTAGATTAGAATTAAATTTAGCTTCTATATGGCAACACTGCATTTGATTAATGATACCCCCTTTCAATGCTGGTATTTCAAGAGCCTCAGAATGTCTGTCTGGGGTCCAACAATTGCTTAATCCTTCCTACTATTTCATTTCCTCCAAATTCTACTTGATCTCTACAAAACAGTAAGGACAGCTGGGCTCCTGGCTTGAAAGAAATAAGGCCTGGCCAGAAAGAAACCAAGTAAGGATTTGTACTAGTCATTAAAAATTCAACTCACAGGATGAGATAGAAGAGTCCATTTTTAATTCAGAGAGTAGAAAGGCTCCCTACCTCAGATTTCCCCAAGTTGGTAGATTACTTGCATTTTCTGCTAACAGTGTCGTTTTCCCTTTCCCAGAAGAGCCCAGAGACAGCCCCAACACAAACTGTGCTGCCACCCCACACCCCCCAGAATGAAAGTCAGCCGAGGGCTACATAGATGGAGCTAGAATGAAAGGACCTGGGAACAGGCTCATCTTCTAGAAGTCAAGCCTGGCACTGCCCTGGACTGGGATGGGACATCTCAGAAGCCTTCTTTCACCGTTTTGACATCCCGGTTCCATTAATTCACTTCAACCTTGACTCTAACGTCACCACTGCCCTGAACAACTTTCTATAAGGCCACCGCATAGTTAAGCTAGTGGACTGCACCAGCGTCCTCCTTGGTTGCTGCTACATTTGACTCTCTTAATCACGCTGCTCTTGAAATTTCTTCTTACTTATGTGACATTTCACTATTACTGTCTCTCCTACATTCAGTTTGCTAGGTCCTCTTTCTTCCCTAAATACTAAACATCTTCCCAAGACCAAGAGCGTTTTTGGCCGTTCGTTTTCCTCTCTGGGTAATGAACCCTCTCTCATAGCATCTACTATGTCAAATCCACAAGTCTGACTTTTACCCATGACTAGCTTATTGTCTTCCATTAACATGTAAACCTCACAAAAACTGAGCTGACTTATTGTGGTGTGCAGAATTCTAAGATGGCTCTCTGTGTGTGATTTATGCCCCCCTGGTATTCAGACCTTTGTGTATCCTCTTCCCTTAAGTGTGGATAGAAGCTGTGACTTGCTTCTAATTCACAGAATATGGCAAAGGTGAAGGAACTTAGCAGATGTAATTCATCTCCCTAATCAGTTGACTTTGAGTTTATTAAAAGGGAAACTATCCTAGGTAGACCCAGCCTAATCAGTTGAGACCTTTAAACCCAGGTGCAGGCCTTCCCTGAAAGAAGAGACTCAAAGCAAGAGAGACACTCTCCTGTTGACTCTGAAGAAGCAAATGGCCATGCTGTGAACTGCTGATGGAGAGGACAGCATCTAGGAGCTAAGGGCCTCAGTCCTATAATCATAAGGAACTAAATGCTGCCAATAATTTGAATAAGCCTAGAAAAGGCTGCCAAGCTCCAGGTAAGAACATCAGCCTGGGCCAGGCTTAGTGGCTCACACCTGTAATCCCAGCACTTTGGGAGGCCGAGATGGGCGGATCACGAGGTCAGGAGATCAAGGCCATCCGGCTTACATGGTGAAACCTGTCTCTACTAAAAATATAAAAAACAATTAGCCAGGTGTGGTGGCGCATGCCTCTAGTCCCAGCTAATCGGGAGGCTGAGGCAGGAGAATGGTGTGAACCCGGGAGGCAGAACTTGCAGTGAGCCGAGATCGCGCCACTGCACTCTGGCCTGGGTGACAGAGCGAGACTCCTTCTCAAACAAAACAGAACAAAACACATCAGCCTGCCCACGCAACTCTAAGTAGAGGACCCAGCTTAGCTGTGCCAGGACTCCTGACCCATGGAAATTGTGTATTGTGTAAATTCAGTAGGTTGTAGTAAATTGTTTTACAGCAACAGAAGACTTAACTTTCCAACTGCTTTCTTACGGTCCACTTGGGCTCAAAGCTTTAAAGTTACCTATGACTCTTTCCTTTCATCACATACCAAGATCTGTCACTTATTCTTGGCCAATATCTACTGAATTCAACTGCATTCCTCTATTTTATTCAAATCCTTCATTTATTCAGTACATATTTGCTCAGCTCTGGGTATGCAGTGATAAATGAGACAGGTATGGTTCCTGATATTATACAAAGTAAAGTTTAGTGGATAAAATAAACATTGAACACATAATTGCAAGGTGCTTTTAGAGAACTCTGGAGGGAACTTTAACCTAGTCTGGTTGGGAAGGAAGTAAAGCAGTCCTTACTACCTCAAGCCTGAATAATTATACCAGGCTTCTCATTCCTCCAGGCAGTTACACACAGAATTTCTGAGCTCATCTTTCTCAAAGATATTTTCCAACTTGAGGAAACTGTCTTCTGTTTGAAGACTTTCAATGGCTCCCTATTACCTCACAGACACAATAAGGAAAACATTGATAATGTTGTAGCAAATGTCATTGTGCCTCATCTAATAAAGGCCCAGAGAGTTTTAGAGACTTGAATGAAGCCACAGAAATGGTAGAAACAAGATCAAATTCCCTCTGAGCAAACCCTGAATCAAATCCTCTTCATACACTATAGCTACCTCTTTGATATTGTAAAATGTAACCATTTTTCTCTAATCATAAGTATGGAGCTTACAAATGTTACAGATAAATCAGGTAATGTCCCCAAATAAAAAGTACTTAACCTAATTTTTTCCCTTGGGAACAATTCGATTAGTCTACATGCTTAAAGCTAATCTAAGATCAATGTTTGATTAATATGCCTGCATTCACAAGCCTGGGACTATAAAATGAGGGTCACATTTACACTTCTACCTTAATTACAATAACTCTGAAACTCCCACCTGCTAAAGAAGAATACAGCAGTAGTGGATACCTCCTGGTGCTCCAGCCAGCTCCCTTTTAGAGACCAAACACTCACTACTAAGTTTGGGGTTTTAAACAAGGGAACTTTCCTTTTCGTCAAAGAATTGCCCTCAGGAACCTCTTCATTAGGAAGGCTATTCCAATCCTCCACACTTGGGACCTGAGGGCAAACATCAGAAAATGACTGCCTGAGATGTGGAGTACAAAAGGCCAATTCTGTGATGTGATCCACTTTCCAGAATCTGTGCGTGGGGTCCGATGGAAGCTAACTTCCAGCTGAGACCTCGTTCTTGAGTAGCTTTCTTCCCCTTCCCTATCCTGCTTCTCTCATGCACTTCTCCCAAGAACAGTGCTCAAATCAGTCACTTGGGCAAGAATTCCCATCTCAGGCAAGGCTTTTAAGTAACCTATCCCCAAAGGAGAAACTAACTCTGAGTATTCCTCATTTGTTTCTGTAAGCCACCGAGGGAGCCTCCTAGGCGCCTACTAACCAATCTGTCATGGCAGCCTCATCTATGTCCTCCACCTTTTCCTCTCCCATGCAGATGTCCTTACCACTGCTCAGGTATCTGGTTGACTGAACTCCACAATGGTTTCTGCTGAAGGCTTGCACCTGGAGAACAACGATGTTTATGCTAAGGATGCTGGTTATTGGAGGTTCTCCAAACTGGCAATGGTCAAGATGCTGAGTCCACCTGACTTCCACACAGAGTTGGAAGAATGGCCTTTTTCTTCGCTTTCTGGACACTCAGTCATGGAGTTCCCAGAGCAGGTCTGTTTTTGTCCAGAGTTTCAGGAGGTCTGATTTCTGGATTTTATTTCTCTAATCCTAAGGGATCAATCCCATTTCTAGGGGCAGGTGGCAAAGCTGACAGCATCCCTTTAAAATATTCCTACAGCCTATGCCCTCAACCGAACATATCCCTCCTATTCCAGCTAAAAAACAAAAGCCCTGTGGTGAGCATGAGTGCATGGGGAGGAAGCCTTATCTACACCAGCATCTTCTGGCACCATATTCAGCCAGCCAAATTTTTTTTTAACTCGGTTTTTATTTTAAGCCTGTATCACGGAAACCTCCTTCCTGAAACTATTTTGGATAGAGAACTTCTGTAAAGAAGAACAGATACAACCTGTTTTTGAGAAACTCTTAGTTCATGAAAGTTATTAAAATGTGCTTAGATACACATAGGAAAAACTTTCAGAATACAATTCCTCTAAACCTTACAAAGTTTATTTGGTTTTAAATAAGGAACTTTTAGAATGAAATCCAAGAATTTTTTCCATTTCTCTTTCACAGAGATTCAAAGTTTATGTGGTATTTTCTCTAATATGTTATTAAAACAATTCTCAAGCACACAGAAAAGTTGAAAGAATTTTATAGTAAACATCTCCATACTCATCATCTATATTTTACCATTGAAGTTTTACATATTATACTGGCTTCCTCATATCATGTTACATCTAACAATCAATCTATCCATTCATCAGTGATGGTGGTTTTATTATTTTTAAAAAAGACATTTTGTACTTTGATTTAGAACAAGAAAATATCCCATATTTGAAAGTCTAAGTGAAAATAAATCCTACTGGATATTATCTCTTCAACAATAAAAATATTAGAGGCATAATCTCTTATAGTCTTAAGACGCTGTACTTGCCAGACTGGCCTGACAAGGACATCTTAAATTATCTTTAAAAATACTAGTTCTGGGTGAATATTATTTTAAAGCAATGGCGAAAGCAGTCAAGAATTAGATCACATGAAAAGGTGAGCAGAATGTCAAGTAAAATTTTAAGTACTTTAGGAAATTTTAATTTCCTAAAGCCTTTGTCAGTTCAATCATCAGTGTGGGAAGGTATTTTTACTTAATCAGTAGGTAAATGTGCCTATTTATTAACTCTTGTGTATGAAGTCAGAAACTGAACTTCAGTTACAATATTAGCGCACTAAATAGAACCATATAAACCTCTCTAACATTTACATTTATGTGATTGAATCACCTGAAAAGTATTACATTAGGAGAACTATACTCCATTTTGTGACACCATTTTTGATAGGGCTCTCAGCAGAGCCAAGTTTGGGCTAGCAAAAAAGCAGAGATACATTTTGTTTTACTTTCATAAAAGTAAAATTTGTTTATATTGGTACATATGAAGTAGTTTTATCATTTCAAATAGAATAACCAGACAGCGGACTCAAAGAAAATTTGGCTGATTATTTGTTGCTTAAAGTGGCTAGTTCCTTGAGAATGCTACCAGATAATGGCAATGGTGATGAAAGCCAAATCCCTGTATAAAAACAGACAACAAGGAGACAGTTTAACCCAAAAGCCATGGACTACATTTACAACCAAGCTTGGTTCATGGAGATACCCCAAATTCAAGTGGATGGGGACAACCCACCAATAGCCACAAGATTTGCCTCATACTAGCATCTGTGCAGAGGGAAGCTGAGAGAAGCTATAGGGCATCTCCCAAATGTGAAAGCAGGAGAGTTCAGAATTCACTGAAAGCATAGCAGGTGAATTAGAAGACAGGAGGTGAAACCAACAGGGTTTTATCTACTCCAATAGGAGGTGATTACAAGGTGCACAGTAAAATCTAAAGAGTCCATAAACTTTTGAGAATGATCAGCTAGGGCTCCCTTCCAGACCAGGGCCCACACACTATAGCAAAAGGGCTGTTAGTAAACCAAACCTCAAAAGAACCAAGATAACAAAGAGCATGGAAAGAAATGGTCCAGATAAAAGTGGGAGAGAGAAGCAAAACCAGGAAATTTAAGAACACAAGCCACCGTGTTATGTTAACACTATAAGAAAACAAGTGGTAGCTCTGTGAAGTCAGAAAAACTCCTTGAATCAAGCCTCTTTCTAAAAGCTAAGGAAAACTAATGCCACATAAAAATAAACACAGAAGTACTGAAGTCAGATTTCATGTTGTTATTTTTTTAAAAAAAGAAAATAGAATAAGGAGGAGAAAAACATTCCTAGTCAGTGAGAGGATTCCAGAAAGACATGCCCATAAAATAGATAAACATGAACCTATTATTTCTTTTCTTTTCTTTCTTTCTTTCTTTCTTTTTTTTTTTTTTTTTTTTTTGAGATGGAGTCTTGCTCTGTTGCCCAGGTTGGAGTGCAGTGGCACAATCTCAGCTCACTGCAACCTCCACCTCCAGGTTCAAGCAATTACCCTGCCTCAGCCTCCCAATAGCTGGGATTACAGGTACCTACCACCATGCCCACTAAGTTTTGTATTTTAGTAGAGATGGGGTTTCACCATGTTGGTCAGGATGGTCTCAATCTCCTGACCTCGTGATCCACCTGCCTCGGCCTCCCAAAGTGCTGGGATTACAGGTGTGAACCACTGTGCCTGGCCAACCTATTATTTCAAAATGATCTAAAAGATATTAAGAAAATAAAACACAACAGAACAACATAAATCAGAAGTAGAAAAATGAGGTGACAAAACTTGAGAAAGAAACAGAAATTAATCACTTAGGAAATGAAGACTAAAATAAAAGGAGCATGAAAATAAAAAGAAAATAAAACACCTTAAAAAGAATAGAGAGCAAAAGGGGAAGTTTATTTTTTAAATAATGAGAAGAAAGAAATAAAAAGTATTTGAGAAAAAATGACAGACACTGAAAACAGTCAAAGAAGATCCAGTATATGGATAATAGAAATTCTTGAAGAAGAAAAACAAGGCAACAGAACAAACACTAAAAAGTATAAATAAAAAAATTCCTAAAGCAGACAAATATTTGAAAGTACATTTTAAGCTTAGTAGTCTTTAAATAAAAAGAAAAAATTATTTGGGCATCTACCCTCTCTTCCCCAAAAAAGAAAATTAGATTATACATAATCAATTAAACATTTAGAAAGCAATGCTTTGTGGTAGGAGAAAATGGAGTAACATATTTAAGACAAGAAAAGAAAATATAAGCCAAAGATTTAAATCTAGCAAAAACTTATTTTCCACTACAAACAGCACAGACTAGTATCAACATGTGACAACTCAAAGAATGTCATTCCCATAAGTGATTCTTCAGGAATCTACTAGAGCAGGGCTCTCCAACCTGGGGGGTCCACAGACCCTGGGACTGGTCCATGGCCTGTTAGGAACTGGGCTGCACAGCAAGAGGTGAGCAGCAGGTGAGCAAGCATTACTGCCTGAGCTCCGCTTCCTGTCCGATCGGCAGTGGCATTAATCTCTCATAGGAGTATGAACTGTATAGTGAACTGCTCATGTGAGGCATCTAGGTTTTGGTCCCTTATGAGAATCTAATGCCTGATGATCTGACATGGAACAGTTTCATCCCAAAGCCATCCCCTAATCCCTTCTGTTCATGGAAAAATTGTCTTTCACAAAACTGGTCCCTAGTAGCAAAAAGGTTGGGGACTGCTGTACTAGAGAATAAACTTCAGACAACAATAACTCAGAGATATTACACAAGGGTTGATGATGAGCATTAGATACATGGTTACTTGTAGAACTAAAACTAAATAAATACTAAGACTAAATAAAGGTTAAAAGATATGTAATAGTTATTTGCTTAAACAATGTAAACATAGTTCAAGCATAAAAAATGGGGGAATAGAAATAGGCAAATGTTAGCATGCTTTCATTAAGAAACATCATAAATGGTTTTATTTCAGTAAATGGAAAAGTCTGAAGGTTTGACAGAGAGACAGCTTTGTAAGCAAACATTGAGAATATGTAATTAGAACGTGTTTCTTTAGTCACTCAATGCTTTGTGGGAAGAACGGAGCATTAAGAAGCTATCGTAGGGTCAGGTGAGAGCTGATGGCTTGGGCTAGGCAGTGGTAGCAGAGATGGTGAGAAGGGGAAGATATGGCTTCTAGGATGCATTCCCAGGACTTGCCGATATGGGGACAAGCGAAATGTAGGAATAAGGGCTAACTTCTAAATTTGCTTTTCAACACTTGATGGTTGCTGATGCAGTCTGAAGACTGGGGATAGAGAGGGTTTTGGGTGGCAGCAGTGGTGGTGATGTTGGAAAAACAACTAATCTGTTTTTGCCATGTTCAGTTTGAGATGTATCTTAGACTCCATCTGCACATCTGTCAAGCAGACTATTAGTAGATACTCAAGTCTGGAGTTCTAAGTAGAGATTAGGGTAGATTTGGGAGTCAAATAGATACTATTTACATCTATGGAACAGAATGAGGTCACATGTGAGAGTGATTGGATGTTCAAAAGCAGCAGCTTCAGCACAGAGCCATGGGAGAATGTCAATATTGGGATGTGAAGCAGAGAAGTCAGCACAAAAGGCTTTCTACATGTGCTTGATAAGTGTGGTGTCAGGAAGCTGATCTCCAGCCACTGCTGCAGTGACATGTCCCATGAAGGCTCTAACAGTTTCATGCAGGTACAGATGGGCAGTGCCTGTCTCAGGTAGAAACCAGGTACCTCCCCCTTTTTGCCCTGGGCTTCTCTGACCCATGAAATAGGAATCTACTGACACTTGTGCATGAACTGAGACTGGGAAGATAACACTTATGGGACTATCCCTGAGCTGTGGGAAATGAGATCCAGTAGATACATGCTTGTATCTCCTGTCTATCCTCCAGGCAGACAATTCTAAGGCACATTTTATCACACTCTTCAGGGTCTCATGAATCAAACACTTGTTGCATCAATCACCTGTAACTGTGGCCACTTCCGTAATACAACATTTTATTGACTTTCTCTTCTTCTCTATGACCTCTGATATGGTTGGCTGTGTCCCCACCCAAATCTTATCCTGTAGCTCCCAGAATTCCCACATGTTGTAGGAGGGACATGGTGGGAGATAATTGAATCATGGGGGTGGGTCTTTCCCATGCTGTTCTCATGATAGTGAATAAGTCTCATGAGATCTGATGGTTTTAAAAATGGGAGTTTCCCTGCACAAGCTCTCTCTCTGACTGCTGCCATCCATGTAAGATATGACTTGCTTTTTCTTGTCTTCTACCATGATTGTGAGGCCTCCCCAGCCATGTGGAACTATAAGTCCATTAAACCACTTTCTTTGTAAATTGCCCAGTCTTATGTATGTCTTCATCAGCAGCATGAAAATGGACTAATACAGTAAATTGGTACCAGTAGAGGGGGGTGCTGCTGAAAGATACCTGAAAATGTGGAAGTGACTCTGAAACTGGGTAACAGGCAGAAGTTGGAACAGTGTGGAGGGCTCAGAAGACAGGAAAATGTGGGAAAGTATGGAACTGCCTAGAGACTTGTTGAATGACTTTGACCAAAATGCTGACAATGAAATGGACCATGAAATCCAGGCTGAGGTAGTCTCAGGTGGAAATGAAGAACTTGTTGGGAACATAACTCTTGTTATGTTTTAGCAAAGAGACTGGCAGCATTCTGCCCCTGCCCTAGAGATTTGTGGAACTTTGAACTTGACAGAGATGATTTAGGGTATCTGGCAGAAGAAATTTCTAAGCAGCAAAGCATTCAAGTGGTGACTCAGGTGCTGTTAAAAGTGTTTAGTTTTAAAAGGGACACGGAGCATAAAAATTTGGAAAATTTGCAGCCTGACGATGCGATAGAAAAGAAAATTCCATTTTCTGAGGAGAAACTCAAGCTGGCTGCAGAAATGTGCATAAATAATGAGGAGTCAAATGCTAATTCCCAAGACAATGGGGAAAATGTCTCCAGGGCATGTCAGAGGTCTTTGCAGCAGTCCTTCCCATCACAGGCCCAGAGGCCTAGGAAGAAAAAAAACGGTTTCATGGGCTAGGCCCAGGGTCCCCATGCTGTGTGCAGCATAGGGACTTGGTGCCCTGCATACTAGCTACTCCAGCCATGACTCAAAGGGGCAAGGTACAGGTCGAGGCATGGCTTCAGAGGGTGCAAGCCCCAAGCCTTGGCATTTTCCACATGGTGTTGAGCCTACAGGTGCACAGAAGTCAATAATTGAGGTTTGGGAACCTCTGCCTAAATTTCAGAGGATGTATGGAAATGCCTGGATGCCCAGGCAGAAGTTTGCTGAAGAGTGGGGGCTCTCATGGAAAACCTCTGCTAGGGCAGTGCAGAAGAGAAATGTGGGGTTGGAGCCACCACACAAAGTCCCTATTGGAGCATGACATAGTGGAGCTGTGAGAAGAGGGCCACCGTCCTCCAGCCCCCAGAAAGGTAGATCCACCAACAGCTTGCACTGTAGGCCTGGAAAAGCCACAGACACCCAATGTCAGCTCATGAAAGCAGCAGGAGGGAGGCTGTACCCTGCAAAACCACAGGGCAGAGCTGCCCGAGACCATGGGAACCCACCTCTTGCATCAGCGTGACCTGGATGTGAGACATGGAGTCAAAGGAGATCATTTTGGAGCTTTAAGGTTTGACTGCCCCACTGGATTTTGGACTTGCATGGGGCCTATAGCCCCTTTGTTTTGGCCAATTTCTCCCATTCTGAATGGTTGTGTTTCCCCAATGCCTGTACACCCATTGTATCTACGAAGTAACTAACTTGCCTTTGATTTTACAGAATCATAGGTGGAAGGGACTTGCCTTGTTTCAGATGAGACTTTGGACTGTGGACTTTTGAGTTAATGCTGCAATGAGTTAAGACTTTGGGGGACTGTTGGGAAGGCATGATTGGTTTTGAAATGTGAGGACGTGAGATTTGGGAGGGGCCCGGAGTGGAATGATATGGTTTGGCTGTGTCCCCACCCAAATCTCATCCTGTAGCTCCTGTAATTTCCACATGTTGTGGGAGGGACCCGGTGGGAGATAACTGAATCATGGGGGTGGGTATTTCCCATGCTTTTCTCATGATAGTAAATAAGTCTCATGAGATCTGATAGTTTTAAAAACAGGAGTTTCCCTGCACAAGCTCTCTCTTTTCATGCTGTCATCCATGTAAGGTGTGACTTGCTTTTTCTTGCCTTCCACCATTATTGTGAGGCCTCCCCAGCCACATGGAACTGTAAGTCCATTAAACCTCTTTCTTTTGTAAATTGCCCAGTCTCAGGTTGTCTTTATCAGCAGCATGAAAATGGACTAATACAATCTCTCACTTCAGCTCCCTGGAATCTTTCTCCAAATAAACTATCTGACTACAAGTCTTTGTCTCAGGCTCTGTTTTAGGAGGGAACCAATATTTCAAGAACAAGATAGTATTCAATTGTGTTGAATGCTCCCAAGAGGCCAAGGTCCACAGGATGTGACTAGATTGGATTACTGGGAACCCTGACAAGAGCAGTTCCAGTGGAGAAGACACTCAATATGAGGAGTTTGAAGAGAATAGTAAGTGGGGAAATGAAGACAGCAAATGGTAGACATTCTTTCAGCAGTCCAAATCTTGTGGATCTTTGACTTCTCAGGTATTCTCTCCCTTTTGAAATATATCACACTTGACAGTGACTGGGGAGGAGAAATATGGGTCAATAGCTTGACCCTACATAGGATCAAGGCAAGGTTTTTTTTTTTAATATACTTTAAGTTCTAGGGTACATATGTACAACATGCAGGTTTGTTACATATATATCCATGTGCCATGTTGGTTTGCTGCACCCACTAACTCGTCATTTACATTAGGTATTTCTCCTAACGCTATCCCTCCCTCATCCCCCCACCCCATGAGAGGCCCTAGTGTGTGATTTTCCCTGCCCTGTGTTCAAGTGTTCTCATGGTTCAATTCCCACCTATGAGTGAGAACATGCGGTGTTTGGTTTTCTGTCCTTGCAATAGTTTGCTCAGAATGATGGTTCCCGGCTTCATCCATGTCCCTACAAAGGACATGAACTCATCCTTTTTTTAATGGCTGCATAGTATTCCATGGTGTATATTTGCCATATTTTCTTAATCCAGTCTATCATTGATGGACATTTGGGTTGGTTCCAAGTCTTTGCTATTATGAATAGGGCTGCAATAAACATATGTGTGCATGTTTCTTTATAGTAGCATGATTTATAATCCTTTGGGTATATACCCAGTAATGGAATGGCTGGGTCAAATGGTATTTCTAGTTCTAGATCCTGGAGGAATCGCCACACGGTCTTCCACAACGGTTGAACTAGTTTACACTCCCACCAACAGTGTAAAAGTGTTCCTATTTCTTACATCCTCTCCAGCACCTGTTGTTTCCTGACTTTTTAATGATTGCCATTCTAACTGGTGTGAGATGGTATCTCATTGTGGTTTTGATTTGCATTTCTCTGATGGCCAGTGATGATAAGCATTTTTTCATGTGTCTGTTGGCTGCATAAGTGTCTTCTTTCGAGAATTGTCTGTTCATATCCTTTGCCGACTTTTTGATGGGGTTATTTGATTTTTTTTCTTGTAAATTTGCTTAAGTTCCTTGTAGATTCTGGATATTAGCCCTTTGTCAGATGGGTAGATTGCAAAAGTTTTCTCCCATTCTGTAGTTTGGATCAAGGCAAGGTTTTTTAAAGCCAGGAGACAGTAGACCATAAGAATGATAAGCATGCCCAACAGGGGGAGGGGAAATTGGGAATTAGAGAAGGTGGGATCTTGAGCCCAAGTGTAGGGGTTGGCCTTTGCCCAGAACAGGGACTCCTCATTCATAGAGGCAGAGGGAAGGCAGAGTATAGACAGGTGTGGATATAGGTAGGTGTGGGGGCTAAGATGGTGGGGAAATAATGGATTTCATCTCTGGTTGCTTCCATTTTCTCAACAAATTATATTATTAGGTCAAAAGCTGAGGGAGGGCAGTTGGGGGTATAGAAGATTTGAAAAAATAAGACGAGGGAAATAATTTTGGAAACTAAGAACACAAACCTTGACTTAATCCATTTGCATTGCTATAAAGGAATACCTAAGGCTGAGTAATTTATTTAAAAAAAAAAAGAAAAAGGCTTATTTGGCTCATAGTTCTTCAGCCTGTACAAGAAGCATGATGCCAGCATCTGCTTTAAGTGAGGGTTTCAAGAAGCTTCCACTCATGGAGGAAGAGGAAGGGGAACAGGCATCAAACAGTGAGAGAGGAGAAAAGAGAGAGAGAAGGAGGTGCCATGCTCTTTTAGACAATCAGTTCTCACAGAGACTAACACAGTGGGAACTCATTTGTTATCACAAGGATGGAACTGAGCCATTCATGAGGTATCTGTCCCCACGATCCAAACACCTCCCACCAGGTCCCACCTCCAACACTGGGGATCAAATTTCAACATGAGACTTGGAGGAAACAAATATCCAAACTATATCAAGTACATTAAGCAAGTGAGGGCTGAGATGTACTGAGTGCTCATTCATTTATTTTACTAGAAAGGCTGATAATTAATTTCTATCCCATTTTGGGGGCAGGTGGCTTTACATCCAGATACTGATTATTTTTTAAAACTTTCTGTTACCAACATGATAGTGTAGGAAAAATTATAATAAAGAAGAGCAAAATGGAAACCCAGCCTCTCAGACCAAAAGCTAGGTGCCAGGAAGGGCCAGGGGAAGGATGACTGCTCAAAGGACCATGGTCCCACAACGAACATGTAATTTGGGTCATATAATTGCCTCAATGTTGTCAATGTACATTAAGAAAAACTCCTGTTGCAAACACGCAGATGATTTTTCAGTAAAAGTATGCTTTATAATATATATTTTTCGCAAAACGATGCATTAGATAGAATTATAATCTTTCCCCTATCAGCAGCTCAGAAAAATAAAAGTTCTATGAGTTTATTGCAGTGGTAGAGGTGAGACTCATTAAATGACTGTAGGCTTCCCCAGCCATAAGCCTAAGTAAAGAAGTTTCTAAGTACCACACTGAGCAGTGACATCATTGTTTCCCTAGTTACCCAATGTGGAGGCAGAAATGAATAAGCTAGATATAAATGCAATAACTGATGGGGTGGGAGTGTTATTACTTTTTATGGCCATGAGATCTGTAATCCCTGTAACTCAAAATGTGGTCACTCAAAACATGTAACCAAAAAACGTTATAGGGACTGTTGACTCATTGCTTATGGCACTGGCAAAATATGTTCTATATTCATTTACTTCTGTGGGAGCTGAAAGTAGCTGTTTCATTGGTTATATCCAAAGTCCTGAATTAGAGTTTTGTGTATATGTCAACACAAAAATATACACACATTTTTTTATTTTACAAAGAGCTAGTAGATAACAAGTATCAAGTAAATATCACAAGATTATAAAATATGTATGTGCTTATTTTTATAATACACATGGTTCATTCCATTCATTCAGTTAAATGACACCTACTCATGATACTCTCAAAAGCTGAAACAATCCTATTCCTACCCTGATATGCAACTTAAGTCCACTTTTCTTTTGTGCTTATTGTAATATGTAGCCATCAAGTAGTCTTTTTTTCTTTCAGGTGATTGTCTTTCACAATCATCTTAAGTACTTTTTGGAACAACTCTAATAGGTAAGCTAAAATGATTATTCTCATTTTAGAGGTGGCAAAACCAAAGAGTATAAAGTTTAAATGTTCCATGCAAACTCATCTTTTATTATTGTTGTAAATACTTTTGTTTCAGGGTGCATCTGAGATCAATGGCCAAAGAAAATGGGCTCTGAACAGTGTTTCACTGTCATGTCCAGGATCTGGACAGTTGTATTTGAGTGCTGGGTTTGATATACATTAACTAGAAGATAAAGCATGCCGACTATGGCTAACAGACAGTGCCCCATCACGCCTGAACAAAAAGATAATTTATACCACAAGTGTGGAACAGGATTTTTTGCAGTTTTGCTAGAATCCTCGTCACAGTGCTTAACAATGTTACATCATTTAGATAATAATTTTTCTAGTTTTCAGTTTACCTAATAGTAAGTTTTTGATTCTCTTATGCAGTTTTTTCAATCAGAACAACATCGTACCTGTCCTTTCAGTATATTATTCCCAAATAAAAGTTTAATCTCTTTTCAGAATTTTAGGACTGTGCACTATAGCAATTAGTTTTATAGAAATCTGTGGAGGGGGAGGGGCCAAGAGAGCCAAACAGAAACAGGCTCCCACTGAGAACGAAAATGTCAAGTGAATCCTGCATCAGCAATTGAGGTATCCAGGCTCTCTCTTTGGGACTAACTAGGCAGTTGGCGCGACCCACGGAGAGCAAGGAAAAGCAGGGTGGAGTGATGGTCCACCGAGGAGCTGCACAGGGCAAGGGGAGCTCCCACCCCAGGCCAAGGTGTGCGGTGAGTGATTGTGCTACACGGCCTGGGAAAACCACACATTTTCCACAGATCTGTGCAACCCACGGATCAGGAGATCCCCTCTTATGAGCCCACACTTCCAGCGTCCTGGTTCCCAGCACAGAGCTGTGCAGGTTCTCAGCAGACATCTTGGCTGGAGGCTGCCTAAGACTACCAAGTTCCCAGGAGCTTGGCCGGCTGTCATCTCTGCAGCTGCTTGCTGCCTAAGACCAACTAAGCTCCCAGGGGGAAGGGTGGCCATTATCACTGTGGCTTCCTGCTGCCTAAGATGACCGAGCTCCCAGGGGGAGGGGCAGCAGCCACCACTGCAGCTCCAGTCTGCTGGTTTTCCCCTGTGGGTGCTGGGGAGATCCAGTGGTTTGGACCAGGAGGAATTTCCCGCAGCATAGCACAGTGGCTGTGGCAGATCATGGCCAGACTGCCTTTCTAGGCCAGACCCTGACCCATCCCTCCTCAACCAGCGGGGCCTCCTTGTGGGAATTTTAGCTACTCAGACCAGGGGTTTATAGTCAGAACTCACATCTCCCTGGGACAGACCCTTGTAGGGGAGGGGCAGCCACGGTCTCTGCGGATGAGCGGACTTAGTCTTTCCCCCGGTGTCTCTGAGGTGTCAGGGCAGTCTGGATGAGTGGTATTCCCCCAGCGCAGCACACCCGCTCCACTAAGGGGCAGCTAGAGTGCTTTGTTAAGTGGGTCTCTGATCCCATGCCTCCTGACTGGGTGAGACCCCCACAACGGAGTTGCCAGACACCCTATACAGGAGCATTCCCACTGGCATCAGGTTGGTGCCCCTCTGGGACAGAGCTCCCAGAGGAAGGAGGAGGCAGCCTTCTTTGCTGTTCTGTAGCCTCCGCTGGTAACACCTCCAGGTGTGGGAGGAACCCAGGTAAAGAGGGTCTGGAGTAGACTTCCAGCAAACTGAAGCAGCCCTACAGAAGAGGGGCCTGACTGTTAAAAGAAAAACAAACAGAAAGCAACAACAGCATCAACAAAAAAAGTCCCCACAAGAACCCCATTCAAAGGTCAGGAACCTCAAAGATTGAAGCTAGATAAACTCACGGAGATGAGAAAGAATCAACAAAAAAAATGCTGAAAACTCAAAAAGCCAGAGTGCCTCTTCTTCTCCAAGTGATTGCAACACCTCTTTGGCAAGGGCACAGAACTAGGAGGAGGCTGAGATGGATGAATTGACAGAAGTAGGCTTCAGAAGATGGCTAATAATGAACTTCGTTAAGCTAATGGGGCATATTCTAACCCAATGCAAATAAGCTAAGAACTATGATAAAACATCACAGGAGCTGTTAGCCAGCATAACCAGTTTAGAGTGGAATATAAATGACCTGATGGAGTTGAAAAACCCAACACAAGAACTTCACAGTGCAACTGCAAGTATCAATAGCCCAATAGACCAGGCAGAGGAAAGAATTTCAGAACCTGAAGACTATCTTGTTGAAATAAGACAGGCAGACAAGACTAGAGAAAAAACAATGAAAAGGAATGAACGAAACTTCTGAGAACTATGAGATTATGTAAAAAGACTGAACCTATGACTGATTGGGGTACCTGAAAGAGATAGGCAGAACGAAACCAAGTTGGAAAACATAATTAAGGATATCATCCAGGAGAGCTTCCCCAACCTAGCAAGACAGGTTAACATTCAAATTTACAAAATCCAGAGAACCCCATTAAGATACTCCATGAGAAGATCAATCCCAAGACACATACTCATCAGATTTTCCAAGGTTAAAATGAAGAAAAAAATGCTAAGGGCAGCAAGAGAGAAAGTCTGGGCCACCTACAAAGGGAAGCCCATCAGACTAACAGTGTACCTCTCAGCAGAAACCCTACAAGCCAGAAGAGATTGGGGGTCAATATTCAAGAATTCTTAATTCTTAAAGAAAAGAATTTCCAACCCAGAATTTCATATCTGGCCAAACTAAGCTTCATAAGTGAAGGAGAAATAAAATCTTTTTCAGACAACCAAATGCTGAGGGAATTTATCACCGCCATGCCTGCCCTGCAAGAGCTCCTGAAGGAAGCCCTAAATATGGAAAGGAAAAACCATTACCAGCCACCATAGAAATACACCAAAGTACAAAGACCAATAACACTATAAGGGAACTATATCAACAAGTCTGCAAAATAGCTAGAATCATGATGACAGGATCAAATTCACAGATAACAATATTAACCTTAAATGTAAATGGGTTAAGTGCCTCAATTAGAAGACACAGAATGGCAAGCTGCATAAAGAGTCAAGTCCCATCAGTGTGCTGTATTGAAGAAACACATGTCATGTGCAAAGACACACATAGGCTCAAAATAAAGGGATAGAGGATAATTTACCAACCAAATGGAAAGCAGAAAAAAGCAAGGATTGCAATCTTAGTTTCTGACAAAACAGACTTTAGACCAACAAAGATTGAAAAAGACAAAAAAGGGCATTACATAATGGTAAAGGGTTCATTTTAATAGGAAGAGCTATTTTATATAAATATGCACCCAATAAAGGAGACCCTAGATTCACAAAACAAATTATTAGAGACATACAAAGAGACTTACACTCCCACATGATAATAGTGGGAGACTTTAACACCCCTTATCAACATTAGACAAATTATTGAGATAGAAAATTAACAAAGATATTCAGGTCTTAAACTCAGCTCTGGATCAAGTGGACCTGATAGATATGTACAGAACTCTCCACCCCAAAACAAGAGAATATGCGTTCTTCTCAGTGCCACATGGCACCTACTCTAAAATCGATCACATAATTGGAAGTAAGACACTACTCAGCAAAAGTGAAAGAACTGAAATAATAACAAACAGTCTCTCAGAACACAGCACAATCAAATTAGAACTCAAGATTAAGAAACTCACCCCAAACCACACAATTACATGGAAATTGAACAACCTGCTCCTGAATGACTCCTGGGTAAATAATAAAATTAAAGCAGAAATCAAGAAGTTCTTTGAAACCACTGAGAATAAGGAGACAATCTACCAGAATCTTTGGGACTGGCTAAAGCAGTGTTAAGAAGAAAGTTTATAGCACTAAATGTCCACATCAAAAGACTACAAAGATCTCAAATTAACACCCTAACGTCGTAATTAAAGAACTAGAGAACCAAGAGCAAACAAACCCCAAAGCTAGCAGAAGACAAGAAATAACCAAGATCAGAGTGGCACTGAAGGAGAGACATGAACAACCCTTAGAAAAATTAACAAATCCAGGAGCTGTTTTTTTTGAAAAAATTAATAAAATGGATAGACTGCTAGCTAGACTAATGAAGAAAATCAAGTAGACACTATAAAAACTTATACAAACAATCATCAATCATCAGAGAATGCTATACACACCTCTATGTAAATAAACTAGAAAATCTAGAAGAAATGGAGAAATTCCTGGACACGTACACCCTCCCAAGACTGAGCCAGGAAGAAGCTGAATTCCTGAATAGACCAATAATGAGTTCTGAAGTTCAGGCAGTAATAAATAGTCTACCAACGAAAAAAAGTCCAGGACCAGACAGATTTACAGCTGAATTCTATCAGAGATACAAAAAGAAGCTGGTACCATTTTTTCTGAAACTATTCCAAACCATTGGAAACTCATTTTATGAGGACAGCATGATCCTGATACCAAACCCTGTCAGAGATACACACACACACACACGAAAAAAAAAAAAAAAAAAAAAAAAAAAAAAAAAAAAAAAAAAAACTTCAGGCAAATATCCCTAATGAACACTGATGCAAAAACCCTCAATAAAATACTGGCAAACTGAATGCAGTAGCACATCAAGAAGCTGATCCACTGCGATCAAGCTGGCTTCATTCCCAAGATACAAGGTTGGTTCAACATACACAAATCAATAAACATAATTCACCACATAAACAGAACTAAAGACAAAAACTACATGATTATCTCAATAGGCGCAGAAAAGGCCTTTGATAAAATTCAACATCCCTTCATGCTAAAAACTCTCAATAAACTAATTATTGATGGAACATACCTCAAAATAATAAGAGCTATTTATGACAAACCCACAGCAAACATCATAGTGAATGGGCAATAGCCGGAAGCATTTACCTTGAAAACAGTGTAAGACAAAGATGGCCTCTCTCACCACTCCTACTCAACATCGTATTGGAAGTTCTGGCCAGGGCAATCAGGCAGGAGAAAGAGATAAAAGGTATTCAAATACAAAGAGAGGAAGTCAAACTGTTGGCAGGTAACATGATTCTGTATCTAGAAAACCTCCTCCTCTCAGCCCTAAAGCTTCTTAAGCTGATAATCAACTGCAGCGAAGTCACAGGATACAAAATCAGTGTGCAAAAATCACAAGCATTCCTATTCGCCAACAACAGACAAGTAGAGAGCCCAAACATGAATGAACTCCCATTCGCAATTGTTACAAAAAGAATACAGCTAACAAGGGAAGTGAAGGACCTCTTCAAGGAGAGCTACAAACCACTGCTCAAGGAAATCAGAGAGGACACAAACAAATAGAAAAACATTCCATACTCATGGATAGGAAAAAACAGTATCATGAAAATGGCCACTCTGCCCAAAGTAATTTATAGATTCAATGCAATTCCCATTAAACTACCATTGACATTCTTCACAGAATTAGAAAAAACTACTTTAAAATTCATATGAAACCAAAAAAGAGTCCATATAGCCAAGACACTCCTAAGCAAAAAGAAGAAAGCCGGAGGCATCATGCTACCCAACTTCAAACAAAACAGCATGGTACTGGTACAAAAACAGACACATAGACCAATGGAACAGAATAGATAACTCAGAAATAAGACTGCACATCTACAACCATCTGATCTTTGACAAACCTAACAAAAATGAGCAATGGGGAAAGGATTCCCTATTTAATAAATGGTGCTGGGAGAACTGGCTAGCCATATGCAGAAGACTGAAACTGAAGCCCTTCCTTACACTTATCCAAACATTAACTCAAAATGAATTAAAGACTTAAATGTAAAACCCTAAATTATAAAAACCCTAGAAGAAAATCTAGGCAACACCACTCAGGACATAGGCACAGCCAAAGATGTCAGGATGAAAACATCAAAAGCAGTTGCAACAAAAGCAAAACTTGACAACTATGATCTAATTAAACTAAAGAGCTTCTGCACAGCAAAAGAAACTATCATCAGATTGAACAGACAACCTGCAGAATGGGAGAAAACTTTTGCAATCTATCCATTTGACAAAGGTCTAATATTCAGAATCTACAATGAACTTAAACAAATTTACAAGAAAAAACCAACCGCATTAAAAAGTGGGCAAAGGACATGAACAGACATTTCTCAAAGGAAGACATTTATGCATCCAACAAACATGAAAAAAAGCTCAACATCACTAATCATTAGAGAAATGCAAATCAAAACCACAATGAGATACCATCACACACCAGTCAGAATGGCCATTATCAAAAAGACAAGGAACAACAGATACTGGTGAGGCTGTGGAAAAATAGGAATGCTTTTACACTGTTGGTGATAATATAATTAGTTCAACCATTGTGGAAGATGGTGTGGCAATTCCTCAAAGACCTGGAACCAGAAATACCATTTGACCCAGCAATCTCATTACTGGGTATATACCCAAAGGGATATAAATTATTCTGTTGTAAAGATACATGCATGTATATGTTCACTGCAGCATTATTCACAATAGCAAAGACATGGAATCAATCCAAATGCCCATCAATGATAGACTGGATAAAGAAAATGTGGTAAATATACACAATGGAATACTATGCAGTCATAAAACAGAACAAGATCATGTCCTTTGCAGGGACATGGATGGAGCTGGAAGCCATTATGTTCAGCAAACTGACACAGGAAAAGAAAACCAAACATCACATGTTCTCACTTATAAGTGGGAGCTGAACAAGGAGAACACATGGACACAAGAGGGGAACAACACACACTGGGGCCTGTTAGTGGTGGGGGTGGACAGCATCAGGATAAATAGCTAATGCATGCAGGGCTTAATACCTAACTAATAGGTTGATAGGTGCAACAAACCACCATGGCACACATTTACCTATGTAACAAACCTGCATGTCCTGCACATGCATCCTGGAACCTAAACTTAAATTAAATTAAAAATTTCTTCAGCTTTTTTTTTTTTAATTGAAAGCAGGCATAGCATACTTTTGCCATGTGAAAAAGAGTGAAGGAATTGGCTGAAAACGAATTGGTTGAAATAATAGATTAATTGGTAGGACAAGTTTTAGGCAAAGTATACTCAGATATGAGCTTTCATTATTTTGTACTACATATTTCTTTTTAGTTAGTTCTGATATCAACTTTTAAAAATTATCTTTAATTTTTATTTTAACTAAATTTACCAATTTTATAAGCAGTTTAGGGAGTCAAACAACCTTAACAATCTTGTTATAAATATCAACTTCATTTCTCACTCCCAACTCCACCACCATACCTCCAGGCAACCATTTTGAACCTTGGTAGCAGATTGTCTTCCTTTACCTTTTTACTTCAAATGATTATCACATGATTTCTTGACTTTTCCATTTTAGCCATTATCTGCTGATTTCCCAATATAGAAGATGAAGATTTGCTTATCTTTTGCTTCCTGTTTGTCCACATAAATACACACTTTTAATTTCCAATTTTGGCTCTATGGACAATTTTAGTTAGATCACCATTCAGTATTCACTTACATTACTTAAATGCTATCCTCACCTGTGCCACATAATATACTATATTTCCTTTCTGCATAAGTTTTTGCTTTTTTATTGAAACAGATACACAGATTTGGATTAATTCTAATTTATAACATATACTTATCACTGGTTTATGTATGACCTTCTTTTAGTTATAATATTTAACTAAAATATTTAAATAATGTAATTAGCTTCCTCGGCCTGACATCTCAGATGAAACCTAGAGACTCGGAAATAACCTTCATCTAACCATCTTCTCCCCACACACAATCTGTCTTGTTTTTGTCATGTCCTTACTTACCTTTTTTTTTTTTTTTTCAATCACTCTCTTGCCCAGGCTGGGATTACAGGCATGAGTCACTGGACCCAGCCCTTACTTTCCTTTTTATATAACTTTATTTCATCTACATATATTCCTACATATAGGGATACACAGAGTTAGTAGATGAAAAGTATGTTTTAGACCTACCCCCAAAAAGTCATTATATGAAAAAGACATGTAAACACGTTTATAGCACCCCAATTCACCAATTGCAAAAATATGGAACCAACCTAAATGCCCATCAACCAATAGTGGTTAAAAAAAAAAATGTGGCATATAGGCCAGGCACGGTAGCTCATGCCTGTAATCCCAGCACTTTGGGAGGCCAAGGCAGGTGGATCACCTGAGGTCAGGAGTCCGAGACTAGCCTGGTCAACATGGTGAAACCTTGTCTCTACTAAAAATACAAAAATTAGCTGGGCGAGGTGGTGCACGCCTGTAGTCCCAGCTACTCGAGGCTGAAGCAGGAGAATTGCTTGAACCCGGGAGACAGAGGTTGCAGTGAGCCGAGATTGTGCCACTGCACTCCAGCCTGGGAGACAGAGCAAAACTCCGTAAAAAAAAAAAAAAAAAAAAAAAAAAGAAAAGAAAAAAAAGGAGTATAGAGACTACTCATACTCAGTCATAAAATGGAATAAAATAATGACATTTGCAGCAACTTGGATGGAGCTGGAGGGCATTATTCTAGGTGAAGTAACTCAGGAATGGAAAACTAAATATCATATGTTCTCACTTATAAGTGGGAGTTAAGCTATGAGGATGCAAAGGTATAAGGATAATGCAATGGACCTTGGAGACTTGAGGATAAGAGTGGGAGTGGGGTGAGGGATAAAAGACTACACATTGGGTACAGGGTACACTGCTTAGGTGACAGGTGCACCAAAATTGTAGAAATCACCAATAAAGAACTTACTTATTTAACCAAAAACCACCTGTACCCCCAAAACTTGAAATTTTTAAAGTACATTTTGGGGGTTCACTTGAATGGCAAACTTTGTAATTAGAACCAACCCTTTCACTGAGAACAAGTTGAAAAACTAGACAAAATATTTTTAAAATTTGTTTGAAATTATCAGAGAGATAACAAAACAGTGAAGAAAGATCATGATCAGGAAGAAGGAAGAAACCCAGAGAGGTGCGCTGGAAATTTGAGGCTGTATTCACCTCAGTTACTGCTGATTTTAGAAGAGGTGGCTGAATAGCTGAGGAAAGCTTTGATCGACTCAAATGGTCAACAGGACAAAATTGGAGTTCAGTGCCCACTAGGATAAAGAATAGGATACTCCCCAGGTTTTAGACTAAGATCATTAAACGCTAAATCCTAGAAATAAAGAGTGAACTGGAAATAGACTAGCCCTCACAAAAATTGGAGCTCTCCCGAAATTTTATCAATCCTCTAAGAGGTTAAGGTGATACAATTCTCTGAAGGTAATCATAGTCTTTTTGTAGATTTCCTTACTTTTAAAAATAAATGTGTAGGTAATTTAATGCAAATCCTTCCCAAAGTGTGCAAATTGCCTCTTGAGATACTTAAATTATGTTTGATCAATTTCATCTTCCTGAATAAATTCTTCCTGGAGTCTTCTGACCTGTTCTATCCCAGGCACGTTCTCTAGGTACTGCTGTCACCTTGAGGTCTCCTTTCTCCATCCTGGAGACTCTCCTTGTCTCTGTTTCTTGGGTCCCAGTTCTTCCTCTTTCTTCCCTTAAATCCTTGTTTTGGTGGAGCACATCCTCCTGTAGCTTCTAGACAAAGAGAGCAAGAAATAGACTTTTAGAGATCTTCATTCTGCCCTCACACTTTTGGATTGGCATGGAATTGAAACTGGAAAAATAATTTTCCTTCACAAGTTTGAAGGCACTTTTTCATTGTCCTATCACTTCTACTGCTATGTCTTGAGAAATATGGTACTATTCTGATTCTTGATCCTGTTATGAAACTCTTTTCCCCATATCTCTGGAGATTGTGGGATTTCCTCTTCATCCCTGATGCTCTGAAACATCATGATGATATGAAATGATGTGGGTTTATTTTAGACCATTGTGCTAGGTAAACATGTCTTTCAGTTCTGAGGAATCCTCTTAAATTACTTTTTATACTTTCCTTGCCTTTCTCTGTTTCCTTTTTCTAGAGCTCTTAATATTTAGGTATCAAATCTTCTGGATTGGTCTTCCAATTTTCTTATTTTTTCTCTCCTACTTTCCATATATTTGTGTTTTTATAATTTTACCTTCTGCAATATTTACTAAATTCTGTCCTCAATATCTATCTCCTATTTTATCTAAACTCCCTTTATATTTGCTATTGCAATTTTAACTTCCAAAAGCTTTTTTTTTTGGTTGTGATTTTTTTTTAAACATAGCACTTTGTTCTTTTTAAATGAAGGTTACGACTTCTCTTGTTTCTGAACTTGATGGTGTACATCTCCCTGAAGTGCCTCCATTTCTTCCAAGTATGTTTGGTGTCAGTCATATCAAGAGGCTTTCCTTGCCCTTCTGGTATTCTCTGGCTGTTTTGCTGAAACCAAAAGTTGTCCACCAGAAAGCTGATTAGAAACTCTCTGCATGTGCACATAGCTTGTTGGCTACAGTCTTCACTGTTATGCAATTTACCTGGGCCCATCCCTTGGGGGATGCCCAAGGTCGACGTGCTATTCTTTGAGGAGTTCCTAATGTCAAGGTCTGAGTTCCTTTCTCTCCCCCGAATAAGATTTCTGTTTTTCTGCCAGCAGCATGTTGGTTTGACAGCCAGTTGTCTAGGAGCTTAGAGGGTCAGGGGCAGTTGCTGTACAAAGTGGGAAAAGGATAAAAGAATAATTGCTTCATTAACACACTGTCATTGAAGCCTTAACCTCATCTTCAGCCTCGCTTTCCAGAGATACCTGGGTCTTGGGGGATTTTGTAATGTAAATTGAGTTTAGCTTTCCTCACTAACAGTTTAAAAATCTGTTTTCTCCAGTCCACTAAGTCCAAAATTTTGAGGCTGCTTTCTTCTTTCCTGTTCTCCCTTTTACTATACATGTGCCTTTAACTAGAAATTTGACTTAAGCTTTTTAAAGGATTGTCGGATCCATTCAACAAACATATACTGAGCACCTATCATGTTCCAGGTTCACAGATTAATCACATTAATGGATCTGTGGGCTTTTGGCTCTTATTAAATGCTGATCCTGATTGATAGATGTTTTTCAAGCTTCTATTTTTCTCTTGAAGCCAGTCGGCTACTTCATTCAGCTTTGATGTCTTTTGTTTAGTATAGTATCTCTAGGGTGCCATTAGTTCTTTTTCTTATCTTCTATCAACTAGAAACTTTTATCCATCTTTTCCTTTTAGATTTAAGTACATAACATATTTCTGAGTCTGTGTCTTCTATGTAATAATGTCTCCTTTACCAACCTGCAATAAATAGAGAGAACTTTAACCTCCAACTAGTTAATAAAATTACTGCCAATTTGTGTTCAGGCTAAAAATGGATCATCCTCCCCACTCCAATTGGACAGTGCCATGATTCTTCTTGTGTCATAGACCTGATAATAGTGATTCAGATATATTATAATTAATCACTTTATCCATTAACATAATTATTACTTACTAGCACCCACTGTGTAGCAAGCACTGTACGAGGGGTTTTCATATGTGTCAGAATTGTTTTCTGGAGGCATAGTGTCTGGATTACAACCATGCCAGTTATTAGTTATGTGAGCTTGAATAAATTATTTCTTTGTGCTTTATTTCCTCATCTGAAAAATAAGATAATGGCACCTACATCGAATGACAACTGTCTCTTCTATAATATGAATATAATAGCATGTCCTCCAAAAAACCATTTTGGAGATTATATGACCTAATATATGTCAAGTCCTTAGTATGGTACCTGGTGCATAGTAGGCATCATGTGTAATCTATCTTCATTACTATTATCTTATCATTGTTTTTATTATCATCCCATTTAACAGACAAGGACATGGAAATATTAAAAAGTTGATTTAATTTCTCCATGGCTGCACAGTTACACAACAGCAGAGCTGGAATATACACTCAGGTAGTTCAATAATATCTTCTTCAAAGTCTCCATATAGAACATGTCCATTAAAAATGCAGTTTTTAAGTCACTGAATACATATTTATTACTTGCCAGTTATGTATGGATACATTGAATAAAACAGTTTAAATTGAACAAGACAGACTCAGTTGGCAGGAAGAGAGGAGAAAGTAAGGAGGGTGTCCATGTGTATTAGTCTATTCTCACACTGCTATAAAGGATTACCCGAGACTGGGTAATTTATAAAGAAAAGAAGTTTCATTGACTCACAGTTCCACAGGCTGTACAAGAGCATGGCTGGGGAGCCCTCAGGAAACTTACAACCATGGTGGAAGGGTAAAAAGGAAGCAAGCACATTTTCACATGGCAGCAGGAGGGACAGAGCAAAGGGGAAGTGTCACACACTTTTAAACCATCAGATCTTGTGAGAACTCACTATCATAAGAACAGCAAGGGGGAAATCTGCCCCCATGATCCAATCCTCTCCCACCAGATCCCTCCCCCAACATTGCGAATTACAATTCAACATGAGATTTGGGTGGGTACACAGAGACAAACTATATCATTCTGCCCCGGCCTCTCCCAAATCTCATGTCCTTCTCACATTTCCAAACACAATCATGGCTTCCCAACAGTCCCCAAAGTTTTAATTCATTCCAGCATTAACTCAAAATTCCAAGTCCAAAGTTTCATCTGAGACAAGGCAATTTCCTTCTGCCTGTCAGCCTGTAAAAACAAAAGCAAGTTAGTTACTTCCTGGGGAGACAGGCATTGGTTAAATGCTCACATTTCAAAAGGAAGAAATTGGCCAACACAAAGGGGGTACAGGCCCCACACAAGTCTGAAATCCAGCAGGGCAGTCATTAAATCTTAAAGCTCCAAAATGATTTCCTTTGACTCCATGTCTCACATCCAGGCTACACTGATGCAAGGTGTGGGCTCCCAAGGCATCGGGTAGCTCTGCTCCTGTGGCTCTGCAGGGTACAGTCCCTGTGGCTGCTTTCACTGACCAGCATTGAGTGCCTGTGGCTTCTCCAGGTGCATGATGCAAGTTGTTGATGGATCTGATTCTGGGGTCTGGAGGATGGTGGCCCTCTTCTCACAGCTCCACTAAGCAGTGTCCCAGTGGGGACTCTATGTGGGGGCTCCAATCCCACATTTCCCCCTTGGCACTGCCCTAGGAGAGGGTCTCCATGAAGGCTCCATCCCTGCAGTAGACTTGTATTAGTCCATGTGTCACACTGCTATAAAGAAATATCTGAGACTGGGTAATTTATAAGGGAAAGAGGTTGAATTGACTCACAGGTCCACATGGCTGGGAGGCCTCAAGAAACTTACAATCATGATAAGAAAGTGACGGAGAAGCAAGGACCTTCTTCACATGGCAGTAGGAGAGAGAAGTGCAAGCGAGGAAGTGCCACACTTTTTAAAACATCAGATCTCATGAGAATCCCTCACTTTCATGAGAATAGCATGAGGGAAACTGCCTTCATAATGCAATCACCTCCCTCCCTCAACACGTGGGGATTACAATTCAAGATGAGATTTGTGGGGACACAGAGCCAAGTCATATCAAGACTTCTGCCTGGGCATCCAGGCATTTCCATACATCCCCTGAAATCTAGGCAGAGGCTCCCAAACCTCAACTCTTGTCTTCTGCACACCCACAGGCCCAAGCTCATGAAGTCACCGAGGCTTGGGCTTGCACCCTCTGAAGCAATGGCCCGAGCTGTACCTTGACTTCTTTTAGCCAAAGCTAGAGCTGAAGCATCTGTGATGCAGGGCACCATGTCTTAAGGCTGCACAGGACCTTCAACCTGGCCCATGAAACCATTTTTCCATCTTAAGCCTCCAGGCCTGTGATGGGAAGGGCTGCTGTGAAGGTCTCTGAAATGCCCTGGAAATATTTTCCCCATTGTCTTGCATATTAACATTCAGCTCTTCTTCACTTATGCAAATTTCTGCAGCCTTGAATTCCTCCCCGGAAAATGGATTTTTCTTTTCTACCTCATGGTCGGGCTGCAAATTTTCCAAACTTCCATCTGAGACCACCTCAGCCTGGACTTCACTGTCCATAACACTATCAGTATTTCAGTTACAATCACTCAACAACTCTCCTGGACATTCCAAACTTTCCCTCATCTTCCTGTCTTCTTCTGATGCCTCTAAACTGTTCTATCCTCTGCCCATTTTCCAGTTCCAAAGTTGTTTCCACATATTCAGGTATCTTTATAGCAAGACCCCTCTTCTCTGGTAAAAATTTTCTGCATTAGTCCATTCTCACACTGCTATAAAGAACTACCTAAGACTAGGCAATTTATAAAGAAAAGAGGTTTCATTGACTCACAGTTCCACAGTCTGTACAGGAGACGGCTAGGGAGGCCTCAGGAAGTCCTCCTGCCAATCATGGCAGAAGGATGAAAGGAGAGCAAGCACATCTTCACATGGTGGCAGGAGAGAGAGACAGAATGAAGGGGGAAGTGCCACATACTTTTAAACCATTAGATCTTGTGAGAACTCACTATCATAACAGAAAGGGAGAAATCTGTCCCCATGATCCAATCCCCTCCAACCAGTTCTCTCCCCCAACATTGGGAATTACAATTCAACATGATATTTTGGTGGGGTACAGTGCCAAACCATATCGCCATGCAATGGGGGCAGTCTGGCACATGGTATCAGCCTGGGTAGCGTAAGGAGGGCATGCATTGAGGGGTAGAAGGGGAAGTAGCACTTGATGCCCTTGGCAGAGTTTCAGACCCCAAGGGAGGTGAAGAGGGCACTTGTATTGGAGAGGTAGCAGTGGCAAAGGAAGATGGGTTACATATAGAGACATTAACCAAATAAGGAAGTACATGAAAGATAATGGGAGAGGGGTTTCTCATTGTCAGGGTAGGGAGTTACAAATATGGAAAGGATGAAAACTAGAATAGACTTTGTGGTGTTGGACTGGAATTGACGGTATTGGTATGAACTGTGTATCCGTTAAAGAAATGGACATCACAGTTTATAATCTTCCCACAAAGAAAACTCCAAGCACAGATGGCTTCAAGGTAAATTCTCCCAAATATTTAATGAATAAATAATAACAATTTTACTCAAACATTTCCAAAAATAGAGCAGAAAATACAAAGATATTACAACAAAGGAAACTACAAACCAGTATCCCTTATGAACATAGATGTAAAAATTTTAAACAAAATTTTAGCATATCAAATACAACAATATATTAAACGGATTAAAGGATAGTATATCATAACCAAGTGGGGTTCATCCGAGAAATATAGGATTGGTTTAACATTAGAAAATCAATCAATGGAATTCATCACGGTAACACACTAAAAGAGAAAAACATGATTATCTCAATAGATGAAGAAAAGGCATTTGACAAAATCCTGCTAAGATTCTGTTCTACCTCATCAAGCACAACCTGTGTTGAAAAGGATCATTTGAGAGGGAGGAACATTGATAATTGTCTATTCTTCAAGATATTCAAAGCTGGGACTCCACAGCCATTATCGTTACATGTTGCTCAAGCATATATTCTAACTTTCACTTACCTCTTACCTAAATGCATTAGATTATCATTTAACTTGTTGTTTCTCAAACTCTGTTGCTTGAAACACCAGTGTTCCTTGAAATATAAGGCCCCCCTTTTTTTTTTTTCTTTTTTTTTTGAGACGGAGTCTCGCTCTGTCGCCCAGGCTGGAGTGCAGTGGTCGGATCTCAGCTCACTGCAAACTCCGCCTCCCAGGTTTATGCCATTCTCCTGCCTCAGCCTCCCGAGCAGCTGGGACTACAGGCGCCCGCCACCTCGCCCGGCTAGTTTTTTGTATTTTTTAGTAGAGACGGGGTTTCACCGTGTTCGCCAGGATGGTCTTGATCTCCTGACCTCGTGATCCGCCCGTCTCGGCCTCCCAAAGTGCTGGGATTACAGGCTTGAGCCACCGCGCCCGGCTAATATAAGGCCCTTTTTGGAACCTCAAGTGCATATTAACATATTAAAATTCTAAGTCCAGGGAAGAAACCATATCCAAGATCTTTTTATTTCATGTGAATTTCAACCATTGCTGTCTTATCAGGGGAACTATTCTATACTTGCTGATAGAAGCATTTTATTTTGACCCATCCATCCATTCTTGCTTATATATTACATAATATGTACAGGAGCTTGTAAAATAATAGCATGGCTAGAGCAGGCTGGGAAAACTTGGTGGAAAGGTAAATGTCCTGGACTCTTGCCTGCTGCCAGTTTACAGTAATCTTCCTTAAACATCACTTTTCTTCCAATGCTCCTCTGCCTGTATAACTTCCTACATACACCAACTCTGTACTCCACCATGGAAATTAGTAAGTTTTCTTAGATATTTTTCCAATTCTTTGGTTTTAATATCTTTAAATTCATAAAAGACTCTCAAATGCTTAATTCAGATTAATAAAAACAATATGTTGGCAATAAAATATTTTAAAACCACAGAAGAGATCAATGAAAAAGATAACTTTCAGTTGTCCTGGAGAAGCCCTTTAAGGGGTTTCTCTATATATACCCAGAGAAAGCAACGTGGTGAAAATGAAATTTCTACTGGTGTTTGCTAATACAGTGTTTCTTTCTATAAGCATGGAAAACATATTAAAGAGAATTGTGTCCCGTGAGAGGTGAATCTATAAAGAAGCTGGGCATCAAATCATAAACCTACCACGGGAAAGTAAAATAAAAAGGGAAACCCAGCAGAGCATTTTCCTTTTGTTGTGTTCAGGGCATTAGTGAATTATTCTTTGTGCAAAGCGCTGCACATCTGGGAAGTGAATAGTTTAAATAAAGTAGTAATATATTTAAGAGTACCTTTTGAAAGTTACAATCCCCAAGGAAGATAAACCATAAGAATCCTTTCATTGCAAAAAAGAATTCAAACACATTTGTTATAACAAAGGAGCAAAATGGATCATGGTATGTGTAATATGCTGACTGTACAAAAAACAGCATTCTTGCTCAGTCTGATCCTGCATAAGTAATTTTTCAATTAAAGTGCCTTTTCCTCAACACTTGAAATAGTTCTCAGATGAGTTGTAAAGCACTCATGTTAACTGCATTAGGCCAATGGTCATTTAGTGTAAACAGGAACAAGACTTCAGCTAAGCTAGAATAGTGTGACAAACATTATTTTGATTCTTCCTGTGAAGCTTTAGAACAAAGCTCATAAAAGCAGAAAGATACTGAAATCAATTTACAATGATCTGGCCTTAGCTGGCAAAATCAGGCCAAGCCCTCAAATACATAGGCTTTGAAGCACAAGTCCATTAGACAATATACATTTGTATCTTAATATACTATCTATTTTGTCTTCCAGGTTCCAAAGGGAAACAAAAGGCCCAAATTGTAATTATTAATGGCTTCAGAAATACATTAATATTATCTATACTAAGAACATGTATAGAGGAATAACATTGTAAGAAAAATTGTGGAGAAAACAGACTATTACATGGATTCATCAAAACTATTATTTTCTATCTTTCAGGAAAGAGGCTTTCAAAGCAGAAACAGTTTTAAGTTAAAGGAATCCATCTTTTCCCCCTTTTTAGAATAAAGGAAAAATTAAAGTTCTGGACATCTGAAAAGTCATATCCATTTGTACAAATAATTTTACTCCACAGTATATTTATCAAGGGAATGCATATTTGGTTGAGACTTAGCATCTTAATAGCATTGCCATGGTCACTGTGAAGTACATTTAAAAAATGAAAGATACAATCCCTGCCCTCTAAGGACTTTTTATCCTGTTAATTTTAAAATTCTAGAAATAATACCAGATATGGTTTAAAATTAAAATGCATTTTATTTTCTTGGTGAAACATACTTGTAGACATTAATATTAAGCAAAGATACAATCCTGAATAATCTTTTTAGTTACATGGATGAAAATGGTCATCTTTATAATCCAGACAGCATTTACCACTAGAATAACCAAAAGAATAGCTGTTTTCCTCATTAGATTACTGGCTCACTAAATTTTCACTCAGAAAAAGACAGTTTCATTTTCATGTCATATTCCTTTTTACTAACTAGGACTATGTCCAACAGAAATGCAAGCCTATGTGCATTAAGGGATAGCATAACTATATTCACAGCAACATTATCTGTAATGCAAACTGTAAGCAACCCAGATGTCCAACACAGTAGAATGCATAAATAAGTTGTCATTTATATAATGGAATACTACATAGCAATGAAAATGAACAGACTGTGTCTACATTCAACATCATAGATAACAAGTGAAAGAAACAAGACAAAAGAATGTATAAAGTATGACCTCATTCCGTAAAGTTTCCAGACACACAACACTAAACTACGTGGTTGTATATGGTACATATGGATGCACATCCAAGTAGTAAACTGTAAAGAAAAGCAATAAATGATTACTTTAAAAGTAAGATTAGGCTGGGCACAGTGGCTCATGTCTGTAATACTAGCACTTTGGGAGGCTGAGGCAGGCAGATCACCTGAGGTCAGGAGTTCAAGACTAGCCTGGCCAACATGGCAAAAACCCATCTCTACTAAAAATACAAAAATTAGCCCGGTGTGGTGGTGCATGCCCGTAATCCCAGCTACTCGGGAGGCTGAGGCAGGCGAATCACTTGAGCCTAGGAGGCAGAGATTGCAGTGAACCGAGATTGCACCACTATACTCTAGCTTGGGTGACAGAGCGAGACTCTGTCTCAAAAAAAAAAGTAAGATTAGAACTTACTCAGGGAATAAGAATCGAGCTTGAAGAGAGGGTTGTGACTGGAAAGAGATCCACAAGACTTCTGACATGCTAGTCAAATTATTCTCTTCTCCTCCTTCTCCACCTACTTATTTTTACCATGGGTGGCAGTTACAAAGTGTATTAATTCTTACAACCATTTGTAAGCTGTACATGTCATATGTTATCACTTTCCTGTATGTTACACTTCATAGTAAAATATGTTTTTTTTAAAATACCCAAGGGTTACTACACTAATACACACATGCGTGCGCACACGCACAGACACACACACACACACACATACACACACATATTCTAACTGGCTTCAAAGAGAAAAGAAAAAACCTTGATTTTATATTAGACTTCCCTTGTTCTCCTTCTGCTGAGCACATATTAAGTGGTCAAATGTACTTACCAACTAAAGAGATAAGAGTTTCAAAGTGCGTCAAAATGTACCATTCAGTGTCATGAGTGTTATTTGAGAGCTTTAAAGACTTATGTGGCTTTTTTTGGCTGATGGTGGAAGTGCATGTATGCCTATTCTCTCTCATTGTCTGTTGACAACACTAACTGATATATGACTATGCAGAAGTAGTGCTTGAAAAAAAATGGGCATCTTCCTGTGCTTACAGCTGTGACACAGAAGCAGCTCAACTTTGATCTTACACCTATGGCCTGCCCCTAAGTTTTGCTTCCATCATTACTGTGGATTCTAATCTTAGGAAAAGTCTGCCTCTTTGAAAAAACAAATATACAAACCTGAGCTAACCCAGCCATGTCAACCTATAATATTATTTATCTGACTTAAGCCTTAAACAACCAATTTTTCTCCATATTCCTGAATTAGTTGGGTACTAGGTTATTGTGTTACCAAATTAGCTCCCTTTCAACTGCCCTGAATGAAACCTGTAACAAATTCTAATTACTGGTGATGGGATATCCTTAGAGCCTCTTTCAGCAATTATCCCAATAAAAATCTTGGTTAACAGACTGACAATATCAAACTCTGACATATTACATCAGAAAGAAACTGAGTTGACCAATTTTCCATCTCTTTACTCCAGAATGGATTTTCTAAAGGAGCACAGAAAATCTATACAGCAATTTTATTCTCCCCTCTGCAATCATCGGTATTCTCCCCTCTGCAATCATACTCTAGCTCCTGTGTAGGTCAAAATCAATTTAACATTTAAAAGTCCCTAAGGTCATGCACAGTGGCTCATGCCTGTAATCCCAGCACTTAGGGAGGCAGAGGTGGGAGGATAGCTCAAGCCCAGGAGTTCGAGACCTGCTTGGGCAATATAGAGATTCCATTCTCTGAAAAAAGGAAAAAAAAAAAAAAAAAGATAAAAATACCTGAATCTGGTCTATGTTCTCAGAAAGTTGAATTTTATTTTTCAAAATCGATATGACCTAGTAATGTTCTGGTGCAAACAATATTGAAGGCAATACAGCTCACTCTTTATCATCCAAAGGTTATCCATAGCATAGCTTACTTCAAGCAAACCTTGATCCAAAACTTGGTAAAATAATTAACAATATTACTTAAGTCACATGTGGTCAACAGTCTGTCTACTTAATCTATCACCCAGAATCCAGGCCTTAAAGGCAAAATAATTATTTGTCTCTCTTTATTCTGGCAAAGATAAACATTGAATGAAAATGGGCATCTCTTTTTAGTCTGGTGCTTTATTTCAGCCTGAATTATACTTTTTCTCATTTTTTAAATAAGGTAAATAGGAATGACTTCTGCAAGGGGGAAGGATAAAAGAGATATAGAACAAAGATCTGGAACAATCCTATAAACTTACATTATTCTACTTAAATGATGTCTAAATTACAGCCTAATACTTGACTCCAAAATACTATGGCTCAAAGGATATTTCTCCAAAGTTAATTACATACTGACTGTAAGAACGTGATATGACAGAGCAAATATAGGCCATAACTGGTAACCCTATTCCCCAACATCACTGTTATAAATGGGGCATCTCTGAATTAGAGTTTCCCAAACTATCATGCCCATTCAAATACATATGCCAAGCCTCATTTCATACTGAAATTATGTCAGGATTAGTTACTATTTGGCTGATGCATACCATGTTTACTTTCACGTTTAATGAAATGAAAACTGACATATAGCATATAACATTTTCTGTGGGAGCAGAAACCAATGTGATCTAGGACAAAATGTAAACTTCTTACATTTAAAAAAAGCATTTTAACAAGAGGAATAAAAATACCACTTTACATTTGTGAGTAACTAGGATTCAAACTGAAAGTCCTCTGATTCCATGCCACAGCTGTCCTTAGTTTGCTTAATAATGATTTATCCAAAATCTTCATATGATAAAAGCAATTTTAGTAAGTAACTGTAACATCTCAGGCTTTTGTTTATCATGAGACAGACATGTATTCTCATTTTTTTCTATCCTCTGCCCCCAATAATAACTTATAGAATAAAATTTGAGTTAAAAAAGCCATGCATTTTCCAACCAAACATCTTCCCTGATAAATATTATTTGAAATTAGACTATAGCTATGTGCCTTCTTTTTCCACTCCTCAGTGGCAGTTAGTGGCAGAAAACAGATGATCAAAGCAAGAGCAGGATCTAGAATTTGCACATATTAGCATAGATTATTTTAATTGAATACAAGTCCAGAAATTACGTATAAATGGTTTCTAAATCAAATATGGTTTAAAATTAATGAAGTACTTATATTAGGTTGGTGCAATTACCAAAAACCACAATTACTTTTGCACCAACCTCATAGTAAGAAGTTAATTCATTAGTTAAGATCACACCTATTCAGATAATCATAACTATCTAGCAGCTTCAATTGCAATATTTCTTTTATCTCTCCTAAGATACAGAGAGCAAAATCATTATTTTATTGGATTACTTTATTTTTTTAATTTTTAAAGACAATATGTGATTATTTGTTCAATGCTAGAGCTCTGAGTTGTGATAAATGCTATGTAAACAATGGTTGTTATATTTAAAATCATGCTTCCCTCAGTTTTTGGAGAGCCAGTGGTTACTTAAATAAATAAGTAATGTGCTGTGTATACACAGAAAATAAAAATTTAAATACCTATCTTTGTGTCAAATTGTGTTTCTTTAAAGA
This sequence comes from Macaca nemestrina, assembly GCF_043159975.1. NCBI lineage: Eukaryota > Metazoa > Chordata > Mammalia > Primates > Cercopithecidae > Macaca > Macaca nemestrina. The sequence continues at coordinate 114,250,066 of NC_092130.1, forward strand.
AGGCAGATGGACAATTCTCACTCAACACACATAATACTTAGATATTTTAAAGTTGTTCTTGAACTCAAACAAGGATTCTAAAACGATCGTCCAAGCATGAAAAAAAATATCATCTTGGCACACCAGAGTTTCCTAAAACTACTGCATAAGAAACTAAAAATGGAAGACAAAAATCTTTGATTAAAACTTCTGTTATCAGGAAAAATGATAACAAATAACAATTACTTAACAAAATTTGCAGTAATCTACCTGTGGTCCTTGATATATTCATTGTTGCTTTTCAGTGATGGAATTCCCTCTCATTTAGTGGTCCTCTTAGGCTCATATGTCCAGAGGTCTCTATGAATCAGGTGGAGGAAGATGATGGAGAAGCTGGATAGGAGAGAACACTGTGCCAACGGCAGGGCTGGGTAGTGGAGAACATGCCACAGCTGTGCCCACTTAGAATCCTAAACACAGTTGTCTAGGTCAGTGGTTCCTAAGCTTGTCTACAAATAGGAATCACCCGAGGAGTTAAAGCTCTCCTGGCACCTATGTCCTACCTCGAGAAATAGTGATTTAATTGGTTTGGGATATGTCCTGGGCTTTGGCATTTGAGAGATCTCCAGGCAATTCTAATGTGCAGACAAGTTTGGTCACAACTGGTTTATATTATTTTATATTTTTGAAAAATTAGGTTCATGTCCATTTTAGTATGCTTCTTATATCAGTCTCAGGGTATCTGGGGAAATCTAGAGGACTACTCTAGAGGACTAGAATATTCTCATAACTGTAAATCCATGGAGGTAAACCAAGATTCAAAAGCAAAACTGCAATATAATTGATTTATGAATCATTGTCAAAAGGAGAATAAAACTAGGAAATATAAAGGCATTAGAATAAGCTAAGATTTATAAAATGTTTCTTTCAGACAAGAATTATTAGTGTATGGATTTTTTTCTAAACTCAAGCCCTAGAAACATTCTTCTGTTTGCCACTCTAAAACCAGATGGAATAATCAGAGAACACTGTCTATAATAATCTGGGTTTAAGTAATGATCTGGATTTGTACGACCTAGTCCAACGTTCCACCTTATCAGATGGACCAGGTTGGCAACTGCTGGAATGAGGAAGAAGGAATTGATATTACACATGAATAAACCTGTGGAGAAGCTAAGTTCATTAATGTTCTGTTGGCAGGAATCAAAATGACTTAGAAGCAGCCAAGCTGAATTACAGGTTTGATTTACTTAAGAGATACAAGTTATGTGGACTTCAGCATTTTTTTATACCAGCCTTTAGGCAGCCTTGATATTGAGACCTCATAATCCTTCCTTTCACAGTAAGATCCAGTTGTATTTCCCTGTGGCTTCTCCATTCTTGTGGGGGTATATGAGCTGTGAGTACAGAAGACATAGAATAGTTTTAAAAGGTCAAAAGTATCAGTTTATCAAAAGCAAACATTGGGAATACTAAATATCTCTGCTCCTTTTTTTGTTTTGTTTTTTGAGACAGTCTTGCTCTGTCACCCAGGCTGGGTGGCGCCATCTCGGCTCACTGCAAGCTCCGCCTCCTGGGTTCACGCCATTCTCCTGCCTCAGCCTCCAGAGTAGCTGGGACTACAGGCACCCGCCACCACACCCGGCTAATTTTTTTTGTATTTTTAGTAGAGATGGGGTTTCACTGTGTTAGCCAGGATGGTCTCGATCTCCTGACGTCATGATCTGCCCACCTTGGACTCCCAAAGTGCTGGGATTACAGGCTTGAGCCACGGTGCCCGGCCTCCTTTTTTTTGGGAAAAAAAAAAAAAAAAGTAAGCCTCACTCATAACAGGTGAGTAGATTGAAACTGGAAAAAACATATATTTCAGTGTCAGGTTCACAATGGGAATATGCAGCTTCATTCTGATTCATGGAGCTAACATATCTTAAGTAGACAGAAGTGCTGAGCTGAATGTATTACTCCTTTGACATGGAAACAATGACTAGATCATAATGGGGATATGTAGATGTTGCTTTCCCAGTCCTTCCCACCTCATGACACAAAGTAATCTGCTGTCAGTTCAAAATTCTACCAACAGCTGGGCAAACCAAGGCATTACCTGCTTATGTGGGGTAATGGTGCCTAAGAGAAGAGTATGGTGGGAGTGAACTGTAGCCAGCAGACAAAAATAGTAAAAAGCAGCATGCATGGTTCAGTTTTAAAGGCTTCTTTGGTTTAATGCAATGGAATGTGTTCCAAATGTCAAGAAAGCTAATTCTCAAGATCTTCCCAGTCTCACTGAAAGCTGACTGCAAATCACCAAAGCACCAAAATAGAAGGTAGTTGTCGATTATTTCCAAATACACCAAATCACCCACAAGAACGTGCTCTTCTGACAAGTGACATGGCAACTGGGTTTTCATTTCAAGGGCCAACTGCAACCAGTTGTTTATTCTGAGGCTTTAAACATAACAGGTCCCAAACTGAACTGTTTCAGTTTCAGATGGAGGGTTCATTTCCCTCCGTCTTCTGCTTTTGTTTCCCCCATACTTGCTGCCAAAGTTAGTCTCCCACCTACGCAATCAGCAAACCAGAACTGGGAGTCATCCCGGGCTCCTCTGTGTTTCAGTGCCTCCCTCCACGTCCTAGCCATCGTAGATCCTCACTAGCAAATTCATTTACCCCTACTCTCCATTCCTTTGGCCACCACTATGGGTCGCCACCACTACAGGTCGTGTCCTCATCTTTCACCCCTCTGGAGTTTTTTCCTGACCCATTACTCAAACATAAGCATACCATCTCCCTGCTTATTCTCTGACAGCTGTGCACCTGTACTCTTGCTTCTCCTCTGCCTGGAATGTTTATTTCCCCAAGTTCTTGCTAACTAGCTTTTGATACACTTAAGCTTAAGAAATGGCCTAATATTTTCTGTCAAACCTTTTCTGATTTATCAGGCTGAGTTGGGTGTTTCCTCTTCTGTGCTGCTTATAACACCTTGTAATTTCTTTCTTATATGTTGGTCTTCTCGCCTTATTTATGACAGGGAGCTCCACATCCTGCTCAATATACCCAGGACTCGGAAAGTGCTGAGTCCACTTGTGTTAAATCAGTGATTCCTCATTTGCCTACTGGAATTACCTGGGAAACTTCAAAAAAATACTGAGGCCTGGACCCCACTGCAGACCAATTCAAGTGGAATTGCTTGGGGTGAAGCCCAGATACTTGTAGTTTTAAAAAACTGGTCAGGTGATTCTAATGTATAGACAGGGTTGAAAACCACTGTGCAAAACTATTGATCTCAAATGCGAGCTGAAGCTGTTCTCAAGAAAACAGGAAGTTTGATGGGCTTTTGCTTTTTGTTTTTTAAAGGACATTGTGTTAGTTATCTATGGCTGGGTAACAAATTATCCCAAAATTTAGTGCTTCAAACAGCCAGCCCTTCTCTCAGAGTGTCTCTGGGTCAGGAATCTGGGCACAGCTTAGTGGGTCCTCTGGCTCAGGGTTTCTTGAAGACTGCATTCATGGGGTGTCAGCCCAGGCTGGGTGCGGGGAGGAGAGCTTGCATGTGACCTCACTCAAGTGGCTATTGGCAAACATGGCTCCTCACTAGCTGTTGGCCAGAAGCTTTCTTTGGCTCTCCTGCCTTTCATCAGGGCAGCTCATAGCGTGGCAACTGGCTTCCGTTAAAGTAAGCATGTGAGAGAACGAGGGGGTGAGCAAGGTGGAAGTCAGAGTTTGTCTGTAACCTGGAAGTGACATCCATTGCTTTTTGCCAGATTCTGTCTATCAAAAGCTCTAACCCAAACTTGATGGGAGGGGATAATACAAGGGCACAAACACAAGGAAGACAATATCTTTGGGAGTCATCTTAGGCACTGCCTACCACAGACATTTAATGATGATACTCTGCCTAAAAACTAATCTACCTTAAAGGAATCCCAACTGGACCGTCTTAAAATTAGGAGCATGCACATCAATGGTTTCCTTGAAGAACAAATGTCATATGCTTTGGTAGAGATGAACTAAAAGTAAACTGACAGGTGTACTTTCTAATAATAAATTTATATTTTTGTTTAATTAACTATAGCTGCATTAATTTAAGGCCATTTAGACAAGACAATATCAAGGCAGGCCAGCTTGCATAATTCCAGCCTTTACATGGCTTTATGAATTAGGTCAATGTGCTTTCCAAAGACTGAAAGTGTTCCCTCTTCTTTTCCCTAACATTTTCCTAGTTATACAAGTTCACAGAAAATAGGCCACTCTAAGGACTCAACACAAAATGTGGTTTTAGTAAAGAGCAGATACAGTAAATCTAAAGGCAAAATATCAAGCAAAATAGGCAAGTTGATGTACTGACACTAAGCTGATGAGAGTAATAAATTTTAAGTTTGCTGCTCATTTTAGAGGGACAAGATAATGTATTGAACAACACTGAATACTGATGTTACTAACTATAAGCCTTCCTCAAAGTCCTATCAATACTAAAAGATTCATTTATCTGTGGAGTGCTCAGCATTTAATGCTAAGAATGCAAGTTAGAAGTGCTTAACAATATCTAGCAAAGTGATACAAACTACTAAAAGTGAAAAGAAACCCTTATGAGGGCACAAATGACTTGCAATCTTGAAACCTGATGTTGACAGGACATTTACACAAAATCCTAAACTGAATTTATATTCCAACTAAAAAATGCTATCTCCTAAAATCAATTTGGTTTTGGTGCAGAGAGAAAGCACTGGCCTTCCAGATTCAAAATACTGCTTTTGATAGCACCTTTTTCCTTGAATCATTTTCTAAATATTTGTTCAAAAATATCTGCAGCTTGTAAAACCTGATGGGATTTTTAAAAGGATATGATCATATTGCACACTTATAATAGATGTAACTGAGAATTGTGCTTTAAGTACTTTTTGCATGCACAGAAATTACTTATGAACAATCTGTTGTAGTTTGCTTTTAAAAAGATTAAACAGCACTGTTGGGGGAAATCTGCCCTTTCTTTCAGCTGAGGTGGCAATTCTCAGTGACGTGATTATAATTACTAAGACCTGGAAGATAAAGCCATGATCGGCTACTATTAGCCAACATAAACAATTCCATGTCAACCACTGTTAGTTACAGTAGATGTGAGGATTAAAGCCAGTAACCTAAAGACTGCTGAATCCCTACAGCCCTTTAACAAGCCTCTGAACCATCCAGATAGGGTTATTTGGGGCTTAAGTGTGAATATGTTAACCTTATTTAAAAGATGGCATTTCAGCTGCCAAACTGAAAGACAAATGAAACAGACAGGTCACTCCAAAACCTGGTAAGCTTTCTTTTCACAGTAGTATGAGTGAGCAATTCTAAAATTACTTTCTGTGTATTCTAGTCATGAGCACATAAATAAATATTTTGAGGATAATGGCAGCCAGGTTTCTTTCTGTTAAAGGAATTATAAATATGGAAAAGGGGGAAACTAGAAAGCAGCATTTGACTAGAGTTGAAGATATCAGTACAAATTTGTGGTTTTTAGTAGCTAGAAATAAATATAAGTATTTTTGTATGTATCCGTCTGCTGAGGGACTACAAGCAATGACATACTAGTAGCAATGAGCAAATCTGGCACTCAGTAGATATTGGTTCCTGAATACCATTCCATGTGGAAAGGAAGCAGAGCTCCTTGGAGAAATAGCTAATTACAGGGCTAGAGTGGGAACAGTACAAGATGAGCCTGGAACATCTTGTACCAAAAAGCAAGAAAGTCCCCAAAGAATGATGAGGACACAAGTAAAGGACATAGACATCCTGGGGCTCCCATTGGTCAAAACTGGGACAGTTAGAACATAAAAATAAGTAACAACAGTATTTGATTTGTTGACTAAGAATCCATGAGTCCATTCTGTTATAAACAAATGAAAAAATGAATGGGGGAGAAAGGAAAACGCTTTCTTTCAGTAGAATGTCAACTAATAAATATTCAGTTAGAAAAATTAGTCACTCAAGTATAGGGAGGAGGAACAGGTTTAAGTGTCCCATGGTAAAGCATTCAGTCTCTATAGTAGCCAGTGACATGAAAGTGCTGTTTCTCAATGGGGATACAGTTCTCTGCTGCAGATGGTATCACCTTGCTCCAGAATCTCAGGAGCCTATGTTATGTGTCTTCCACTGGACTTGCCATAAATTCCACACTGCATCTTTTCCCACCATTGACACACTAGGGTCTGCTGGGTCATATGATCCAAGTGTCAGGGCTGCTTATACCTGAAGCCTGGAACTGTTGCAGAGCCCTTTCCTGCTCTGGGCCCTGTTCAGAGCTGGTGGCCTTCCATGTCACTTGGTGTATGATGAGCTGGCTCATTACTTTTAGATGTGGAATGTGTTGCCTCCAGAACCCAAAGGGGCCTACCAAGTGCTATACTTCCTTATTGGTGTAGAGGCTGTAAGATGCAGCAATTTGTCTTTCACTTCGGAGAGGATATCTCGACACTGCCTTGAGCACTGGACCTCTAAAAACTTTACTAATGTGACTGGTCTCTGAATCTTCAGTGTCTATCTCCCATCCTCCGGCATTCATGTATCTTACCAAGGCCTTCACCATACTAGCTATCTCTTCCTCATCCTGTCCTATAAGTAGGATGTTGTCAATAAACCAGATCAGTGTGGTGTTCTGAGGGATTCGATGGTCCAGAGTTCTTCATATTATGACTGAGGGTCAGAGTTAACATAGGCTGAAGCAAAACTCAGCCTGAATATTTTTGTCTGTTCTACATGAAGGTGAACTATTTCTGATCCTGTTTTCCAACTGGAATGGTATAAAATGCATTTACCAAATCAAAGATTGCATACCATGTATCTGTATTGATCTGCTCTAGCAATGAGTCCAGCACAGCAGCTGAGAGCAGGATTATTCTTTGGTTAAGTTAGCAGTAGTCGATAGTTACTGTCTAGGATGTATTCAGTTTCAAGGACCAGCCTGCAAATTAAAAGATATGACTGGGACCACCACTCCTCCATCCTTCAGGTTTTAAATAGTGGGACTAATTTCTGTCATTCCCCCAGGAAACAATATTGTATCTGATTTACTATCTTGGCAGGAGTGGGAGGCAGTTTCAGTGTTTTACTTGGCTCTCCTCACTAAGACAGCTTAGTCCACAGACCGAAGCACCCTTAAAATCTAATCCCAAGAGTGCTCCCCTGGTTCTTGTGAATACGTCAGCATGTCCCAGCTGGGTTATGTTGGGATTTAATCTTAGTTACTGGCTTGGCAGCCAGGAAAGGAAGTAGGGGAAGTTGGAGAAGGTGGGAGAAAGGGCTACTGCCTTGTGGCAGCCAGCTTCCGTATCTTCTAGCACAGCAGACATACTAGACCAGAGGGTCCAGAGGGAGCTGCAGGGGCATCCATCCAGACCCCATTCCATGTTCAGGATCCCAGGTTTCTCTACATTAATAGATCTGCCTGGTCTAAATATTCAGTGCTCTGTCTCTGGAGCTCTGTGACTCTTAACAATTAGCTCTTGAACCTGTAGTTCAACTGAATCTGTCCTACAGGTAATAAAGGCCTCTTTATAAGTTACCACAGAGCCTCTCATATTTAGCTATTAACTGCTTGTGAACAGTCCCATTTCTTATTTTCCATTTGCAGTGTTTAAATACGTTAGCAATAACCAGCCAACTCTGCTGTCTTTGCAAGCATTTTCAAATGCCTGTATCACACTTAGCACCATTATTTCCCTCTATTGGGACAGGGTTCCAAGTCAACACTGGTGCAATTAAGCAATTAAGCCGCAAAGTTATGCCAGGGATTATGAATGTTCCATCTACCAACAAGGGTGACATCTTCTCGGTCAGGTAATGGATGGGACTGTTACCAGAAGCAGATGCCAAGTTGGGACTAAATGTGCAATACTTTTTATTAGGGAAAACATCTGTGAGAGAAGATGGTGAAGGAGCTGGGAAAGAACTGGTAGACTATCACACTAGGATGCAAGTCTGACCCCAAATGTAAGAGAGAGTGAAGGAAGGTTGGGTGGAAGTGTATCAGGCTGCCATGTAGCCTAAGGAAGGCTTGGCAAAGCAATGGGGATGTCCTTGAGCCTAAATTAGCTATCAGAAGAGTCTTGTGTCTCCTAGAATCTCTATGATGCTCAGTTGCTGAACTGTGAGAAAAGCATGGTCTTAGCACAAACATAGTAATGGATTTCACAGCATAGCAAGCAGCTGGGGCCCTTGGCGAATTTAGCTCCCTGTAGTTGGGGGTCTGTGAGGTACGTTCTCAAGCAGCAGCATCCTAGTAAGAGGCAGAGCTGGGATTCAAACCAGGTAGTTTTGTTTGAGTCTATACTCTCAACTACTGAACCAGAAGACGTGTCTTGGAATTACAGAGGTCTGACATAAATCTATCATGCAGAAGATTTGTAAGGAGCCTGGGCCTGACCAGTAGGATCTCTAGGATCCTCTAAGGAGTTTGTATCTCATTCTACAGACAATAATATGGGGGATACAGGGTGGGGGCACATCACAGATAATGTATAGGACTATATTCCATATGCATTATATACATGCATGAATAATTTATAGGCCCATGTGTAGCTTTGAGTTCTCTGTGGTATAAAAGGATTAGCAGATTTGAAGACGGATGCAACAAAAAGTGATTCCTGTACTGCATATATGATAAGATGTGCAATGCTACATATATGGTAAAGTGGTCTAAAAAGTGCTGACAAAGCATTCATAACTTCTAGGGTATAAAAGTTTGAAAAAAAGGACCAAGACAAATTCATTTTCTTTTTTTTTTTTTTTTTTTTTTTTTTTTTTTTGAGACGGAGTCTCGCTCTGTCACCCAGGCTGGAGTGCAGTGGCCGGATCTCAGCTCACTGCAAGCTCCGCCTCCCGGGTTCACGCCATTCTCCTGCCTCAGCCTCCCGAGTAGCTGGGACTACAGGCGCCCGCCACCTCGCCCGGCTAGTTTTTTTTTGTATTTTTTAGTAGAGACGGGGTTTCACCGTGTTAGCCAGGATGGTCTCGATCTCCTGACCTCCTGATCCGCCCGTCTCGGCCTCCCAAAGTGCTGGGATTACAGGCTTGAGCCACCGCGCCCGGCCGACAAATTCATTTTCTATAACTCTTTACAAAATCATACTGTGGTACAAGGCAATCAAAAATTCACTGAATTTTTACTATTTAAAAATTTTTACTAATTATTTATTTATGTTTTTGAGATGGGAGGTCTCGCCATATTTCCCAGACTGGTCTCGAACTCTTGGGTTCAAGGGATCCTCCTGCCTTGGCCTCCCAAATTGCTGAGCCTACAGGTGTGAGTCACCATGTCTGGCTACTATTTACTACCAGTATTAAAATTTCTACCATTTTTACACAGAGGCATTATTTCTACTTAGGCTGTCAAATCTGCATTTACAGGCTAAATGAGGAACTTAACTACTATTTATAATATTAATTACATGACAATCTGTGTAAGCTACCAAAAATCACTTTACAAATCAGTTCTACAGAATACAACCTTTTTATTATCAAAAGGAAGTTACATGGTTATTAATTAGTATCACAATAAACAGGTATTAACACTATTTTATGGATATAGGAATCTAGGCACAAAAATAAAGTTTCCTTGACCAACATAATGAGATAAAATATGAACCCAGAACTAGAGATTACATCAGATTCTTATATACCTATATTCATTAACAGTAGAACTCTACAATTGTGGCATAGTCCTACAACAGAATATTAAAACACAGAGATAAAAAAATCAAAAAAACATTGGTCCAACTTTCTGTCTGAAGGCAGGAATTATTATTATCTGCTTATTACAGAGAGTGGAAAATTAGTTGATCAAGGGCAAATCTAAAAATTTAGGAAAACTTCAAAGCCTCCAGAAACTCATCAAACTTGCCAGTATTACTTATCCTACTTCAAGAAGACATATATGAAACAGAATGGAGTTCCTGATTTCAGACTGTTCCACTTCCTTACTTTAAGCCAGGAAGCCTAAAAACATAAACTGAACTCAGCAGATGCAATTAAAAATTTGGGACCAGGATGTCTTTAAGTGAGGGACCAGGATGTGTAAGTGATGGTTTAGGAAACTATATTTATAGCCTGGTACCATTAAATTTTTGTTCACTTTTTCAAGTAGATTCCAAATATACACATTATACTCAGAGCTTTTTAAAGACACAAACTAGCTTTCAGAATTAGACTTTGGCATGCAATTCCAAATGATTTCTTATGTTCCATAGTTCTGAATGAGAACTAATGGTTCTGAATAGTTATGAGATTTAAAAATAAACATAAAATTTGGATCAGTGGGAGAATTTTACTTGTAACTACTTGTTACATATCAGGGGTCTCTATGTAAACTTCTGAGATTCAAACACTTTACCTACAGGCAATCTGTACCCCACCATATTTCACAAGGGATTGCAATGTCTTCCTATGTGAATATACACAACAATGATAAAGGATATCTGTTCTAGGAAAAGCATATTTAAAAAGAAATGCAAGTATACAGTATACAGCATGAATGTTAAACATGAATTTCAAATTTGGCTTGAGCTTCCTGACAAAATTTTCACTATCAAAAACTGGCTTCCGAAACTATTCTAAGAATCACATACTAATATATCTTACATGGGACTTTATATAAACGATACTGAGGCTGGGTGTGGTGGCGCACACCTGTAATCCAAGCACTTTGGGAGGCTGAGGCAGGAGGATCATTTGAGGCCAGGAGTTTGAGACCAGCCCTGGCAACACAGCAAGACCCCATCTCTAATAAAATTAAAAAATTAAAAAATTAGAGGGCACAATATGACACAGAGGACAATACCCTTGACAACATCATATTGCAAATCCAGTTAAAAATTTTTGCATGGTTACTTTAAGCAGTTAGCTTAGGTGAAGGTGGAAGGTCCAAATTAAAATGCTACTTGGTGAAGGCAATTGTGCTAGGGGCTGCTTTTCCAATACAAAGTTTTTACACTGAAGGCTTCTTAAATGTGAATTAGTCTTCCCAATGGGATAGCAATTCTAATTTAATGGCTAGGAAAACCCAGTACAGAAATAAAAAGTTACTTGACATAGCTAAAAATCACTTAGGGACAGGCCTAACATTTGATCCTTTAGATTCAGCCAGAAAGTTCAGGGTCTCTTATAATTTTAGCAGGACTACAACCCAAGGCTTCAGATTTACTGGACATTTTGCTCCTCCAAAATGATGGCCACTAACTACAGGGAATTAGTTTGCAGCATGTGCATGTATGGTGGCATTCTGGAGATTAAGCATTGTAAATATGAAGTCTTGGAGTTAAAAAAGCACACACCCAATTTTCAGTATTATGTCAACAAATATAAACTACCCAAAACAGCAATATATAATCACCTATATTGACTATGCTCAAAAAACACACTGAATTGGTTTTAAAATGGCAATGGCCGTGGGAAGCAAGGAATTATCAACAAGAGAAGCACCTGCTATCTAATCTTTCTCCCATAATCTGCATTTGGAATCACAGGCTAGAAAGTATCTAGTGAGGGCATCTAGTCTGCATACACACTCTTATCCCATTTTCAAAGATCTCTATTTAGATCTCTAGTCCAGCTTGCTCTTATCTTAAATCGTAGCACCTACAGCTTAGGACTAATTCCTTTTATCAATGAAAATGATGAATCACTACTTTCCTGTAAATACTTTTACAAAGTTGGAAATCATTAAGTAACTAGTCTTCTCTCATTAACAAGATAACTACAATTATTTGAACCTTTCCCCAAACATTAATCTTTAGACCTCTTCCTACTAGGATATCTCATCACTTTCCAAACATACTTCAACAGTTTGGTACTTTATTATGAGCTTCACAAATATCCAGAATTTAAATTATTTCATAATTCCTCCAAACATTCTCAGTTTTATTTGTAAGCAACAATGCTATATCATGAAATCAATTATTTAAAACAATGTTCTAGGTATTGGGGTAACTGACCTCATATAGCTTACATTCTAGTGGGAAAAACAGACAGTGAACCAGTACACAAGATATCAGATTGAGGTAAAGAGGGGTGAAGAAGCCTTTTATAATAGGTACCACTTCATTTGAAACCTCTAGGAAGGCAGTAGCCCTGCAAAAATATGAAAAGAATCTTTTAAGCAATTTTTGGCTAATGAAGGTTTAATGAGTTATTCTGCTATATATTTATATGCATTCCTTCCAAATTATATAACCTTGTACTGCTCCCTATTGAATCTTATTGTTCTTATTTTGAAGACTAATTCTAACTTTTACAAGCTTTTCATTATCTCCTTTAATTGGTGTATTCCAAAAGTTTAAGATGCATGTCTTCTAATTTAAACAAGCATTTCTTAATAATATTAACTAACATTTAGTTTAGGAGGTGTTTCTGCCAAGTAACACTTAATAGTAGTAGGAAAAATAATAACTGAAAGAACTTATGGGATAGGCCTAAATGAGTTTTCCAGAAAATAATTTGGTCACACTTTGCAGGGAAAACAGGCTGAAACAGGCAGAGTATAACCCATTCAGAAGATGAGGCTAATGGGACCATGAACCACTGATGGGTTGGTCTAATAGCAGTGAAAGAGCCCAACAGATAATTGAGAGGTTTATAATGTCATGGATGTGGGATGAAGAAGCCAATCAACTGGCAAGGTTGGAAAAAACCTTCCCCAGCACATTAGCTCTCTGAGACATGCTGCCACCACCTGGGCAATAGGCAATTCTGAAGTTTGGGGGGATTTTAGTTACTATCCTTTAACAATTATAGAATCAAAAAACATACTTTCATTTTATAAAATCAGCATTTTTTTGTCAAGAAAAATGAAAGACAAACTGCTGATTTCATAAAATGAAAGTATGTTTTATGATTCTACAATTGTTTTGTGTTTTGATTGGAAAACAGCAGTGATTTGGCCAGATAACTTAAAAATCCTGCTTTATTTTGAAAGTCTCTGGTTCCCTATCTGTAAAATTAGTATAAAAATAACCATCCTGTGGGGTTGTTTAGTTTCAGGATTAGTGATAATAAGTGTGAAGCACCTAGCCCAGCACCTGGTACATACTAAGTACTCAATAAGTAGCTTTTTTTTGAGACAGAGTTTTGCTCTTGTTGCCCAGGCTGCCAGGCTGGAGTGCAGTGGTGCAACCTCGACTCACTGCAACCTCTGCCTCCCAGGTTCAAGCTATTCTACTGCCTCAGCCTCCCGGGTAGCTGGGATTACAGGCACGTGCCACCACACCCAGCTAATTTTGTATTTTTAGTAGAGACAGGGTTTCTCCATGTTGGTCAGGCTGGTCTCAAACTCCCAACCTCAGGTGATCTGCCCACCTCGGTCTCCCAAAGTGCTGGAATAAGTAGCTTTTTTTTTTTTTTTAAATGGAGTTTCGCTCTTGTTACCTAGGTGGGAGTGCAACGGCACGTTCTCTGTTTGCTGCAACCTCCGCCTCCCAGGTTCAAGCAATTCTCTTGCCTCAGCCTGCCAAGTAGCTAGGATTACCAGCATGCGCCACCACGCCTGGCTAATTTTGTATTTTTAGTGGAGACGGGTTTCACCATGTTCATCAGGCTGGTCTCAAACTCCCGACCTCACGTGATCCACCCGCCTCTGCTTCACAAAGGGCTGGGATTACAGGTGTAAGCCATTGCACCTGGCCACAATAAGCAGCTTTAAAAAATAGTATTCTTCTTCAGTATAAACTTTCAAATATCAATAAAATCTGATTATGCTAAAAAAAAAAAATCACTGGCTGGGCACAGTGGCTCATGCCTGTAATCCCAGCACTTTGGGAGGCTAGGCAGGCGAATCACGTGACGTCAGGAGTTCAAGACCAGCCTGCCCGACTGATAAAGACCCGTCTCTACAAAAAATACAAAAATTAGCCGGGCATGGTGGTGCATGCTTGTAGTCCCAACTATTCTGGAGGCTGAGGCAGGAGAATCACTTGAACCTGGGAGGCAGAGGCTGCAGTGAGCCCAGATCGTACCACTGCACTCTAGCCTGGGAAAAAGAGCAAGACTCTGTCTCAAAATAAATAAATAAATAAAAATAAATAAATATGCCTATTAAGAAATGTATTTACATTATGTTTCAATGGAAGTAAAAAAACCTCACAAAATAAAATTTAGGGACGAAACTAATTCCATCAAAGTAAGGTGCAGGTGAGAGAACTCTCAAAGTCTTTTAGACAAGACTCAATTGTTACTATTAAACTATATTATCATCTTTAATATTATCTGAATCTTATTCTGGTTTCACTACTTACAACTTTGACATGGGTTAGAATGAGATGTAATTTTGTACCAATCAAGGGAAAAATACTTTTTAAGCAAAAAAATGGCATGTGACTGCCACAGGACTTCCATTCTCAATAGAAAAAATAATTTTATAAGGCTCTACTTGTAAAATATAATTGCAATAGAGGACACTAGTGCTGAAGAGGCTGGTGGTATGACATACTACACAGGAATTATCTTATGCAAAGGCAGGCCGTACTTCATTAACAGCATAAGGTTTAGTTAATTTGGCTAAACTTACATGAATAAGATCTCATTTCTTAGAAGTAAATAAAGCAGACCTTATTTCCTTGTTTTTCTAAATTGGTATTCTGACAGACATTTGAGAGAGAATAAAAACCTGATTAAGGATCTTTTCAAACAAACAAATAAGATCTTGGTCTGGAACAGTGGCTCACACCTGTAGTGCCAGCACTTTGAAAGGCAAAGGCAGGAGGATCACTTCAGGCAAAGAGTTTGGGACCAGCCTGGGTAACAGAGTGAAACCCTGTCTCTAGAAAAAAATTTTAAAAAATTAGTTGGGCATAGTGGCATGCATCTGTAGTCCCAGCTACTCTAGAGGCTGAGGTGGGAGGATTGCTTGAGCCCAGGTAGTCGAGGCTGCAGTTAGCTGTGATGGACTCACTGTACCCCAGCCTGGGTGACTTGGTGAGACCCTGTATCAAAAAAAAAAAAAAAAAAGAAAAATCACTGAAACTCGTTCTCTCTAGTTGGGCTTGACTTCGAACTGAATACAGTAAGCAGAAAATTAACATTGGTCATAGTTTTTAAAAATAATGAGTATGCTAAGTTGGGCATGGTGGCTTGTGGCTGTAGTCCCAGCTACTCAGAAGGTGAGGAGGGAGGATCCCTTGAGCCCAGGAGTTCGAAGAGGCAGTGGGTTATGATTGCACTACTGCATTCCAGCTGGGCCAGAGCAAGACCATGTTTAAAAAAAAAAAAAAAAAAAAAAAGGCCAGGCACAGTGGCTCACGCCTGTAATCCCAGCACTTTGGGAGGCCGAGGCGGGCGGATCACGAGGTCAAGAAATTGAGACCATCCTGGCCAACATGGTGAAATCCCATCTATACTAAAAATACAAAAATTAGCTGGGCGTGGTGACGTCCGCCTGTAGTCCCAACTACTCGGGAGGCTGAGGCAGAAGAATCGCTTGAACCAGGGAGGTGGAGGTTGCAGTGAGCCGAGATCCCGCCACTGCAGGACAGAGGCTCCGTCTCAAAATTAAAAAAAAAAAAATAAAAGACCTTAAGAAAACTTGCAATAATGTTTCTATCAAATACCTTACTATGTTATTTATTTAGGTAAGAAAAATGACCAAATCCAGTCCAATTTACAGATTTTAAAGCTGAAAGGGCATTGGAGATTGCCTAGTATGCTTTCCACAGATATAAGTGGAAACACACTCAGAGTGATTTATCAGAGTATACATATCATTACTGTACCAAGACTGTGAATCTCAGTTCACGAGCTCAGACTCCTCATTATGGAAAGTAGTTCACAGTATTTGAACCAATCCTGACACCACCTTTAGTTAAGGCAATGCAGATTGCAGTAAGGAGCTCCACTGTGGCAACCCCTATGCTGTTCTTGGTCTTACAGACTGTCCTGTAACTTGAAGCTAGATAAGCAAACTTAGATTGTAAAGGCATGGTCTAGATCAGCAGTCTCCAACCTTTCTGGCATCAAGGACTGGTTTCGTGGAAAACAATTTTTCCATGGATGGGGAGGGGGCATGTTTTCAGGATGAAGCTCTTCCACCTCAGATCATCAGGCATTAGATTCTCATAAAGAACACACAACCTAGATCCCTCACACATGCAGTTCACATTAGGGTTCGCACCATGAAAATCTAACGATGCTGCTGATCTGACAGGAGGCGCAATTTAGACGGAAATGCTCACTCACCCATCGCTCACCTGCTGCTGTGAGGCCCTGTTCCTAACAGGCTGCAAACCAGGTACCAGTCCATCGTTGGGGATCCCTGGTCTAGATTACAGCTGAAGAGCTACAAAGGCTTTCTCCTTATTTGCCCTTTCTTCCTGCCCAAGACTTCCATGCTTTTAACCAGGGATGCAGCACTCCAAGTATCCAGAGGCAGTAACTGGGAAAATCATCTATCATGATTAAAATAAAACACGCATTGGCCTCTGGAACGAAGGATGTTAAAATACATTCTGACCACATCTTGGATTCACGACTTGGAGAAGTTTTAGAAAAATCGGTTATCTCAAGTAAGTATTCAGTGCACACAATCCAGTGACTGAGTCTGCTTTTTCTGGCTACTACAGGTACAGGCTAGGCCTAAGCAGCATAGGCTTTGAAACTATAATCCAGGTTTTCAAATAAAAAGGGGTAAGAAAACAACTGCTGGTAATACAACATCTCAAACATTAACATATGCCCAACGGACAGTATCGTAGATCGTTAGATTATCTGCCAAAAGTCTGTTCCCTGGTAAATAACAGTTATTGTTGTTTTACCTAAACTAGTTAAACATGTCGCAGCTTGCTCCTGAAAGAGAACATTATATAGTCTTTGGAGAATCAAACAGTGAAGAGGTCTTGCAACATTTGTCAGAGGTAGTCAAACAGTGCAAGCAATCACAAAATTTGGTCACCAACCAAACCAGAGCTAATCTTTCAGTTCCCGTAGATAAGAAGACAATATTAACTCACCCTTTTTGCATGTTGACTTTTGCATCCTTTTATTTGTGTATTGAAAGAACAAGCACCTCTATGGGAACTCTATGCCCTGACAGTTTAATTACTTATCAAGTTTACTCTGGGCAGGTATTGATCATTCTTTCGTGAAACGAATTAGGTACTTAAATTAAAAACAAACAACAAAATCCCCCTTTTCACATAGCATGGCAGCATGTCCCTTGGTAACAAGGTTGAGTGGATCCACCAAGGCCCCGCAGCTTGCCTCCTTTACGTAAGGATGTAACTATTGCCCAACCAGAAGAGAGAGGCGTGGAGTGGGATGTGAACCAGGATGAACTCGTCGGAATTGTCAAGGGTCGTTGTGTGACCCTTACCTTGACTTCGGGCGGTTTGTGGGAACCCAAATGCTTTCTTGCCGCAGCTCTTTGGTCTGAGTTTCTCTCAGCCAAACACCTCACCCACCCGGGACCCTCCAACTGTCCGGCTACAGCAGGGGATGGGGGTTGTCTTCCGATCGACCTCGGGAGGCAAAGGCAAAAGTTCCTAGCTGCTTCGGAACCTCTCCTCGAGTCCTGAAGCCGCTGCACGCCTCCTCGCCCATCACTTGGTCCCCGCAGGACGTGGCAGTCTCGGGTTCAAGCCTGGAAAGGAGCCTGGGTGGCGTCACCCGCCCCGCGCGGCCTCACCTGCCGCTCCCCGGAAATCTCAGCGCCACCCTGTCCCCGCCCCCCACCCTCCCGCGTCCTCCAACTCGAGGTCCCAAGACCCACACAGCAATGGCGCAGCCGGAAACCGGCTCCTAGACTTCCTAACGCCCAGCTGGCGGTTCGGGTCGTCTGTGGGCGGGACGCAAAGGCCGCGACTTCCGCCTTCCTGCTTCCGGTCTGGCGGTGAGTGGGGAGTGGGATCCAAGCCCCTGGGGCGAGGTAGAGGAAGCTGGCGGTACCGCTTCCGTGGTTTTCTCCTGGTGTCCAGCAGAAACGGCGGCGGCCCCTTGCGCCAATCCAGGATTCCCCAGGACCCTCGGCTCTGCGCGACAACGGGCCCGCGCTTGCCAAGGCCGAGGGGCAGAAGTGAACGTGGCCCCCGTGGGTCTGCGGCCCCGATAGGGTAAGGAGGGAAGAGTGAGCAGCGGAGAAACGTAAGAAATGAGGGAAAGACAAAGGAGCAAGGGAGAAACGTAAGAAATAAGAGAAAGAGAAAGGAGGAAGTGCGGACGGCCGTCAAGTGTTACCAGTTGCAGCCGCAGGGGCCACGCGGGTCTGGTTGGGAGATCGAGCCGGGTCGATCCGTTTTGGGCGGAAGAGTAGGATTTATTCCTGAAAGTGTGGAGGCGCGGGTGTTTGGGTCTGAAGTTGAGGTGCAGGGAGATGTGTGGCCTGTGGACCATGACTCTTACTGCAAAAGTTCTTTTGCTTATCTCTGAAACTTACATTGTTTATTCGCTACTGGGCTGGAGAAGGTGAAGGCAGATCGATCTGAGTAGTACCTAATTCTGACTATGGGTGAGGTCTTATGAAGTCCGGGAGAAGATATTTAACGTATTAGGCACTTTCATGTGTGTTCAGTTGAAAATCGTGGGAAAGATATAATTAAAACCAGTCATAGTTTTCCTGGGGTAATGGGACTGTGGGTGAATTACTATAATTTGTTTGGTTATGTCTTCTAATTTTTTAAGTAAAGGACACAAATTGTATGATAGACCCAAAAAAACCTTTAAAGAGTAAGATGAGGTGTTTGATTTTGTAGTGGTGTACCTAATCCAGTAAATGAATGAATGGCAACATTTTTAGTATAGAAAGTTGAAAATCTAGGAACGGATATACTGTGTAAGTCAGTGAGCCAACTTGTCTTCTATATGTCAATGAACTAAAAAAATTTTACTATTGAAATAACTAACTTCGTAAAATACTTGATTTCCAGTAATTAGGATTTTCTTACAGGGCACTTGCAATTGTGGTAAATTCAAATGAGGAAGAAACATATTAAGTTACTATAATGGATAGGCAATTTTAGATGTCATATAGATTGCGTATATACAATATAGAAATTTTCCATTTAAAATTTTATTACAATTATCCTGAAAGTTGTGACTTAAATTTTGTTTTATTTTTTGTATTCTTTCCAGCTAGCCAATTGTACAGAATTTAAATCATCTCTCAGATGTGTACAGTAGAACTCAAGAAGACAGACTACCAAGGGTCATCTGAAGTCGTGATTGGGTCACTAATAATACCAGGACAAAGTTAGAGATCACTACTCAAGCATAAGGTAGATAATTTTTTTAAAAATTCCAGTTGAAATCGTAAGTGGATGTATATACCTCATTCCCTACCCAGGTATTCTAATTCTCCACTTTGAATAGAGGTTGACACAAACATGAAAGGTAGAAAAGCCTCTGGGGCAAAATAGAAAACATCACTCAAGTCACATAATCCTCATTTGCCAGATGCCTTTTCCTTACACTCAAAAAGGAACAAAACACATGGCATCTTGTTAAGGCTACTTTTCTCATTTATTAAATTAGGCTTATTCCAGCAGAGGTCCTCAAAGCTGAAAGGGCATAAAATAGCACAGTACTTTTTGCTGCTTTGGCATATTAATGTGATTGTCATGACTCCCTTACCCTCCCTTTCCCATTCCTGGAAATAGCCATCTCTCCTTCTCTGCGAGTATTGCACATGCTCTGTGGCTTGTCCTTTTAAACACCAAATTTGCTGATTTGTATTTTTGTTAATTAGTAATACTAAGGATATGTCAAAAAATGACAAACTGTGTTCAGCTCTTAATGACCATAGAAAACTCAAGATTCTTATGAAAGCCTCCTGCTAAATAAAGTTTGTCTTCCATATAGGAGGCATGTGAGAATGCATAGTCCTTATGACAGAGTCACATGGCTTTTTAAAATCTTCTATAACTTTACATCTTTGAAGTGTCACTATTCTGGCTGTCCTAGATGAATTACTTTTTCCTAACTGGAAATACTAGTCCTTATTACAGTAGTACTAATTAGTACTTTTTAAAAAAGCAAACTGAGTGATAATGGAATCATGAGTTAACTGGTTGTGTGAGGAAACTTTTTCAAAATTTGACTAACCACAGTCTTTCTCCTGTTTTTTTCCTCTGTTTTTCTCCTGTTTTTCTCCACCCACCTTCTCCAGCCCCAGTTTTCATAAGACTGCAGTGAAGATGTTTGATATAAAGGCTTGGGCTGAGTATGTTGTGGAATGGGCTGCAAAAGACCCATATGGCTTCCTTACAACTGTTATTTTGGCCCTTACTCCACTGTTCCTAGCAAGTGCTGTACTGTCTTGGAAACTGGCCAAGATGATTGAGGCCAGGGAGAAGGAGCAGAAGAAGAAACAAAAACGCCAAGAAAACATTGCAAAAGCTAAACGACTAAAAAAGGATTGAAGGACTGAATAGGCTCTGCAACCAGAGGAAAATCATTTGGAAAATTATGCAGCTTTGGAAGAACCCACTAAAGTTTCTTCTTTGGATTTCTTGACAGTATTATTTAGTAAATGAAATCTGACCAAATGGAAGAATCATGTTAGTTCTGACCTCAATACTATAGTAACTTTTAGGCTTGGGTGTAGAAGTTTGTAGGTTTCTATTGACAGTTATTATAAATTATCATTTACTGTGGTACAAATTCTTTATAACTGACTTAGTCATTTGCCGCTTAGCAGTTTATCTACTGAAATGAAAACATCCTGTGGGGAAAAGTGACTTTAGATTATGAACTCAATTCAAATGAACTCTATTTAAAATGGGGTCCTGTTTTGGACAAAGGAAATTAAGAATGTAAAAGTCAGAACTGTCTTGTTTGAGGTAAAAGTGTGCTTTGGCTTAAAAGAGATACAGTATATTAATTACGTCTTTTATTATTATTGCTTATTTCTTAGAATCATTTCTGACTTTCTCAAAACAAAATAATATTAATCAATGAGTACTTCTATTTGCTGCATTTTTCTTATAGCCTTTGAGACAGCTGGTAATTATCAAGTCATTTTGCATTTTTTAAAACAATTTTATAAAGCATTCTCTTGACTATGTAGAATACCACCTACTGGATAGAACAATTTCTGTACTCACAAACACTGCCATTTTCTTAGAGATGGCTTGTTGAGAGGAGTAACACTATGGTTTAAACCTTGCAGTAAAAATGCCAAACACTGTAGTACTTTGGAACCGGTTTATTCTTGTGCTAAGCAGAACTGTAAAACAGTTAAAATGTCTTATCAAGTAATTCGCTGATTATATAGACACCACTTTTGTATTTTATTTCATTCTTTGTTTTAACTCATGTGGTAGTGATATTTAATACTTTCTGATCAAACAGTTTCAAAGTAAAACTTTAAATTTCACATTTCTTTTAAAGAACTTGTAAAGCATAACAGTGATGTCATACTTCTTAAGTGGTAAAGAAAGGTATAAAATTTGGAAACATTTTGTTGGGCATAGTAGTAATTGGGTGAAAAGGATAAATTATATCAAAATGAGAATGTGCTGTAATTGGAAGTAAGGAGCTAAAGGATGTTTCTTTCAGTTAAGTAGTATAACTGGAATGTTTTACTATTAAACGTGGCTTTTATAAATGCATGGTCCAATAATTCTGTTCACTGTTAGTATTTAATTCACTGTCAGCTTATTGTTTTCTGTACCCTGATAATGAATTTTAAATTACAAAAAATTATCCAGCAGCTACAGTTTAAAAATGAAACTAGATATTAAAATAAATTTGATAATTTTTTGTAAGGTCCTGGATTTTATTTTATTTTTTGGTGGAACTACATTTTTAAGTTACATTATGTTATGCAGGTTAGAATTTTCAATTACAGCTAAGCATACTTGTAAAACTTCAGGACTATATCTGAGAACCTAAGGACCACTGAGAATGTTTATGGACGAGTTTGAATAACACTTAATGCTATTCTTTTAGATTATCAGTCTCTACTTGGTGCCAGTGTGAGCAACACATTATAACTCAAGGCACTGAAATAATTCAGTGTTAAGATAGATCTAAAATACATGTGGTTTTCTGCAATCAAGCTGTTCATGGAAAGAATTTATGTACATGTTTTACTTAGGGTCACATTTTAGAGTAAAAGTATTGAAGCAAAGGATATAGTCATAATTCTCAGTTATCTACTAAAGTTACGGTTTTATCCGTTCCGTTGTAACAACTTAAAGGTATCTAAAGTTCTGTTTTTCTATAATTTGTTAGCCTTAACACATGCCAATTTTGTATTTGTTTGACGTATGCTTTTTTTCCCACTTTTTCCCATCATTTAGAGAGCCTTTTTATATATGTGAGATTGAGATTTTACTCTGTGTGTGTGTGTGTGTGTGTGTGTGTGTGTGTGTGTGAGATTGGGGGAGTAAAGAGAATATTGTGAGGTTTGGGATGCTTCAGAAAAAACCTCTCACTGCAACAGAGTACTGTTGTTAAAGAATCTCATTTGCTATTATCTAGAATACTTTTAAGAAATTGTTTATCTATTACGTTTCTGAAGTTCTGAGAACTAAGTACAATCAATTACCATTCTAAAGCTGGTCTTGGGCGGAAAAAGAAAGCTGTCCCCTGGCTGCCTGTAACAAACATTTTATCAAAAATAAGCAAATAAATAAAAGTTTGTGTGTCAGAACTTGAGCCATAGTATCCATATGAAAACTTACAGCATGTTACTACTTATCAGATATATAAGGACATTTTAAATTTTACTTATTTGTAATAAGCAGACTAGAAATAAGCACAGGAGGCTGGGCACAGTGACTCATGTCTAATCCCATCACTTTGGGAGGCCGAGGCGGGTGGATCACGACGTCAGGAGTTCGAGACCAGCCTGGCCAACATGATGAAGCCCCGTCTCTACTTAAAGTACAAAAATTAGCTGGGTGCGGTAGGCATGTGCCTGTAATCCCAGCTACTGGGGAGGCTGAGGCAGGAGAATTGCTTGAACCCAGGAGGTAGAGGTTGCAGTGAACCAAGATTGCGCTACTGCACTCCAGCCTGGCGACAGAGCGAAACTCCGTCTCAAAAAACAGAAAAAAGAAACAACAAAGGAAGCTGTGGGCTGGAAACCTAATGTTGAAATAGATCTTATATTTTATATGGTTCTAAGTTGGAGGAAATTTGATCTTATTTAGGAATGATTGCTTTTATGTTTGCTACTGGTTATAGAATCATGCTGATTTACTTCATATCTGGAATAAATAAGGACAAATTCTGCATTTCTCAAACGTATTAAAAGGGATCACATGGTCAAATACCCAAAGTTTGGGAAACACATGTACAACTTAGACAAATTTCTAGATGATCTCTTGGAGTGTTTTAACTTGACTACCATAGATTGTCCTCTACACTTCTCTTTTTCTCCGAAGAACTTAAGTACAATTTGGGAAAGCCTACTCTAAAACTCAGATTACATTTAAATAGCGTAGTTAATGAGATAGCTTTTAAACAATCAATATAAGGATATTATATTAATTCAAGGTTAATTAAATGACATCCAGAAATCTGTTACTAAGAATGGAAAAGGATTATTTCCTCCATTTTTGTTGGTTTTTAACTTCAGGTATCTAAGGCGTAATAAGCTAGGTTTATATAATTAAACCCAGTAGCCAGCATTTTCTGTACTTTGTCAGTTTGTGTAATATGAAGCTATTTTTGTAGAAACCAAAAGTATGCTATATGCATGTATAGCAGAGGCATAGAATGGAAGGCTTTACTTCTGAGAAAGTACTTAAGTATAAATAATATTCTTCATGTTAACATGAACAGTTTTACTTTTGAAATTGAAGAGTTTTTTTGGCATAGGTTTGAAATCTGTCTTGAATAGACATTTTCATAATAAACTTGTAAATGTCCAGAGTATAATTATGATATGAAGTATGGTGGGCAAACTAATATTTAATATTTTTAATTCTGCTTTGTGTCTGGCCTAAACGCAAGGTTTGTTTTTTCTTTTTTTTTTTATTTAAGAAAAGTTGTTTAGAAAGGCAAATAAATATCAATTAGGCCAAGATTATAATTCACTTTGTATGCAGGATATTTAACTCTGTGCCAATACCACCTAACTAATGTGACCAGTCACCCTAAACATGTCAGCCTGGAGGAAAGGGATATGGATAGGTTATTACAAATTTAATTTCCACCACCCCAGAAATCCCCTTGAAAGTACAAGCTCTTCTAATAATGGTGGCTGTATATCATCTTCTTTAACATAAGGCATTTTCTAGAAGGGACTCCTGGCCAAGATTTTCTCATGCTGTTTATGCAAAACAGGTATTTTAAAATGAAAACCATAAAAATTAGTAGTTAACTTCTGCCATATCTAAGATGTTTATAAACAGACTATGTGGTAAACATTTGCAAAAGGTGTATATGGAATGCAATTAATGAGGTAACAGGAATTTGGCAGTAGAAACACTAGTGTGTTAAAACATTTACAATTTTCTCTACAATCCAGTCTAGCAGTTAAGAACACCTCAATTCACAGTCCCAACTATACCACAAGTTATATCTTTTTTCTTTTTTTTTTTGAGATGGAGTCTCGCTCTGTTGCCCAGGCTGGAGTGCAGTGGCCGGATCTCGGCTCACTGCAAGTTTCGCCTCCCGGGTTTACGCCATTCTCCTGCCTCAGCCTCCCAAGTAGCTGGGACTGCAGGTACACACCATCATGCCCAGCTAACTAAAAAAAATTTTTGCCGCAGGGCATGGTGGCTCATGCCTGTAATCCCAGCACTTTGGGAGGCTGAGGTGGCTGGATTACCTGAGGTCAGGAGTTCTAGACCAGCCTGGCCAACATGGTGTCGAACGTGGTCATGAAACTTTGTCTCTACTAAAAATACAAAAATTAGCTGGGCATGGTTGCACACATCTGTAACCCCAGCTAGTCGGGAGGCTGAGGCAGGAGAACCCTGGAGGTGAAGCTGCAGTGAGCCGAGATGGTGCCATTGCACTCCATCTCAAAAAATAAAAATTTTCTAGAGATAGGGTCTTGCTATGTTGCCCAGGCTGGTATCAAATGCTAGGCAATCCTCCCATCCTTGCCTCCCAAAGCACTGGAATTACAGGTCTGAGCCACCCTGCTGGCTGTATATATCTCCTTTCATATTACCTAGTGACTAGTTCCTTTTTTGCCTCTGTGGGAAAATGTAGTATCACTTTGTAATTATATAATAAGATAAAATATTTAACCTGATATTATATAACAGGGCTGCTGGAATGTTGGGCTTGTTGCCATTAACTATGGTGATTTTGTCATTTGATTACTTGTTTTAGTAATAATGTTTTATATAGTTTTATGTTTCTGTAGTGTATTTCTTAGGCAGTTAAAATTTTTACCTGCTATTAAGTAAAAATTTTAATCTATGTGTTTTTAGGAATTCATTGTTAGTGCTGAACCAAGATATTCAGAGTGTAAAAATTTGGGTCATTCAAAAATCTTAAGCTGATAAACAACTTCAGCAAAGTCTCAGGATACAAAATCAATGTGCAAAAATTACAAGCATTCCTATACATCAAGAAAGAGAGAGCCAAATCATGAGTGAACTCCCATTCACAATTACTACAAAGAGAATAAAATACCTAGGAATCCAACTTACAAGGGATGTGAAGGACCCCTTCAAGGAGAACTACAAACCACTGCTCAACGAAATAAAAGAAGACACAAACAAATGGAAGAACATTCCATGCTCATGGATAGGAAGAATCAATATTGTGAAAATGGTCATACTGCCCAAGGTAATTTATAGATTCAATGCTATCCCCATCAAGCTATCACTGAGTTCACAGAATTGGAAAAAACTACTTTAAATTTCATATGGAACCAAAAAAGAGCCTGCATAGCCAAGACAATCCTAAGCAAAAAGAACAAAGTTGGAGGCATCACGCTACCTGACTTCAATCTATGCTATATGGCTACCGTAACCAAAACAGCATGGTGTGGTACCAAAACAGAGATATAGACCAAATGGAACAGAACAGAGGCCTCAGAAATAACACCACACATTTACAACCATCTGATCTTTGACAAACCTGACAAAAACAAACAATGGGGAAAGGATTCCCTATTTAATAAATGGTGCTGGGAAAACTGGCTAGCCATAAGTAGAAAGCTGAAACTGGATCCCTTCCTTACACCTTATACAAAAATTAAGATAAATTAAACACTTAAATGTAAGATCTAAAACCATAAAAGCCCTAGAAGAAAACTTAGGCAATACTATTCAGGACATAGGCATGAGCAATGACTTCATGACTAAAACACCAAAAGCAATGTCAACAAAAGCCAAAATTGACAAATGGGATCTAATTAAAGAGCTTCTGCACAGCAAAAGAAACTATCAGAGTGAACAGGTAACCTACAGAATGGGAGAAAATTTCTGCAATTACTCATCTGACAAACGGCTAATAGGCAGAATCTACAAAGAACTTAAACAAATTTATAAGAAAAAACCCCATCAAAAAGTGGGCAAAGGATATGAACAGACACTTCTCAAAAGAAGATGTTTATGCAGCCAATAGACACATGAAAAAATGCTCATCATCACTGGTCATCAGAGAAATGCAAACCAAAACCACAATGAGATACCATCTCACACTAGTTAGAATGGTGATCATTAAAAAGTCAGGAAACAACAGATGCTGGAGAGGATGTGGAGAAATAGGAACACTTTTACACTGTTGGTGGGACTGTAAATTAGTTCAACCATTGTGGAAGACAGTGTGGCGATTCCTCAAGGATCTAGAACTAGAAATACCATTTGACCCAGCAATCTTATATACCTAAGGATTATAAATCATGCTACTATAAAGACACATGCACACATATGTTTATTGTGGCACTATTCACAATAGCAAAGACTTGGAACCAACCCAAATGTCCATCAATAAAAGACTGGATAAAGAAAATGTGGCACATATACACCATGGAATACTATGCAGCCATAAAAAAGGATGAGTTCATGTTCTTTGCAGGGACATGGATGAAGCTGGAAACCATCATTCTCAGCAAAATAGCACAAGGACAGAAAACCAAACAACATGTGTTCTCACTCATTAGTGGGAGTTGAACAATGAGAACACATGGACACAGGGAGGGCAGCATCACACATCAGGGCCTGTTGGGGGATGGGGGTCTAGGGGAGGGACAGCATTAGGAGAAATACCTAAT
Source organism: Macaca nemestrina (assembly GCF_043159975.1). Classification (NCBI taxonomy): domain Eukaryota; kingdom Metazoa; phylum Chordata; class Mammalia; order Primates; family Cercopithecidae; genus Macaca; species Macaca nemestrina. The sequence continues at coordinate 114,277,184 of NC_092130.1, forward strand.
GTAAATGATGAGTTGATGGGTGCAGCAAACCAACATGGCACATGTATACCTATGTAACAAACCTGCACGTTGTGCCCATGTACCGTAGAACTTACAAGTATAATAATAATAAAATACAAAAGAAAATAAAAGCATTCATAATCTCACACACACACACACACACACACACACACACACCCCACACACACACACACAAATTTGGGTCATTCATTCAGTAAATATTGAGCATCTATTGTATGCCAAACACTGTGAGAAAAACTCTGTTTTGGAATAACAACAAAAACTTTGTTGTGCACTCCAGAAAATGTATGGCCCTCTTAATGTACTTTTGTATATAATGTTTTAATATGTACATTGTCTTCTGTCTTCTAGTGGAATTAATTTCTGCTTTTTGAGAGCTTTCTCCAATTTTCTATTTTTTCAAAGTAATTTTCATTCTCATGGAACTCCAGTTATTGCATTATTTCTTTCTCTACTGTCCTTTCAGACTTTGTTATGGATTGTATACTTCTATTGGTCCTAATTTCTCTCTCCAAATTCCAACCAGAGTCCCACCATAACGTAGCTTTTGTCCCATCCTCTCATCAAGGTCTTAGTGGTTTTTTTTCACTTATCAACTAAGTTTTCTTTGCCTCTACATGTTTTATCCAAGTTCACATTTTTTATTAGTCTTTTAGAATCTTACAGGTCACCTCTCCAGAAATAAGAATCTTCATTCTTTTTTCTCCTACATTTGATCAGTTGGGAGAGCTCACTATTTTACCCTCATTATTTGTACCCAGTTATATCTATGAGTGGTTCCCAAATGATCATAAAGATCCAAAATGTACTAAGCATTCACAGCTACAGGATCCTTCTCAAGGGATTAATCCAAAGAGGGAAAAACAAATCTAAGCAAATTCATAAATAACAATGACTAAGTCAAATGAAGGATTTTAATCTAAAAGTAGTTAGGTTTCTATAGTACATAATCTCACATTTCTTGTGCATTCTAAAAATGAACTCTTAAGATTAATGGAATAGGAAACTATTGTACATTCAGAAAATACAAGGTAATTAAGTTTTGACTTCTTTTATTTGTTAAAATAGTCACATCCATATACATGAAAAGATTTGACCATAATGCATTCATTGACTGTGGCTCTTGCCATCTTGTGGCACCCAGGATCCTGGCTGAAAGGTTTTACCAGTGCTGCTGGGAGCCACTGAGGGTTCTTCCTTTCCGAAGTATGGAGCAGAGGCATGGCCTTTAATTTGAGTTTGAACTGGTGGAGGCAAGAGTTCCTCACTGGTCTCTTTATTAAGGAATTTTTCTTTTTCACAAAAATCTTGGCTTTTTATTTTGACTTCTCTGTATTTTTCATTCTTTACTATTTCCTGCATGTATATATAAATGGAAGAAATTATTAAATTTCTAGTTAAAAAAACAAACAGTTTTTATAAAAATAGACAATAAAAATACATATTATATACATATAAATACATACATACATACTTTGCATTTAAATAATATACAGATATGTATATAAGTTTGAAAAAGCTGTATGATTACATACTAGTGTTAAACAGTTCTGTCCTGATTTTATGCTATAATAGACATGAAGCACCCCATAGTAGAAATATTTACTACCCAAAAAATGAAACAAATAAATGTCAAATATTACACAAGAGCCTGAGACACTCTATGAAAGATTTCCTAAGCTTAACATTGATTTCTGCCCTAAAACTCAGTGACTGTACTTTTCCACTGGTGAGAAAGAAGTGCTCTGACTACCTTTTTTTTTTTCTTTGCTGTTCAAATGTGTGAATGCTAATGTCACCCTCTGTAGTACCAGAACCAAGCCCCATCTATTAATATTTCCCTTTCTCTTCTGGAGTGGTATGGCAGGAAAGGAGGAGGATAGGAATGGAATCAGGGTTTGGCATGCCCTAGACACTGTTGCAGAGAGGCTCTTTGCTATTGGAAATACTTTCTCAAATCTGTGCAAACAGATTGTACAATGCAGTTCTGTTCCTCAGAATTCTACCTAGGAGGATCTATACCAAAAATTACCATCAATCCTTTGTTACTGTGTTTCCTTGAATAAAAGACCATCACATTTAAGAAGCATCACTATAGCACTAAAAAAGGCAAATTCCACACATAGTTTCAGGGATATTAATATTTGAAAAGATACGTATCTTATAAACAAATGCAATACAGTAATTACATCTTTGGTCTTTATTCATTCCTTCTCTGTTTTTTTTTTATTGTTGTTGTTGTTTTGAGACGGAGTTTTGCTCTTGTTTCCCAGGCTGGAGTACAATGGCGTGATCTCGGCTCACCACAACCTCAGCTCACCGCAATCTCCACCTTCCAGGTTCAAGTGATTCTCTTGCCTCAACCTCCCGAGTAGCTGGGATTACAAGCATATGCCACCACACCAAGCAAATTTTGTATTTTTAGTAGAGATGGGGTTTCTCCATGTTGGTCAGGCTGGTCTCGAACTCCTGACCTCAGGTGATCTGCCCGCCTCAGCCTCCCAAAGTGCTGGGATTACAGGTGTGAGTCACCATGCCTGGCCCATTCCTTCTGTTTTCACAATGCATGTCTAAACGTGTGAAATTTTTTAATGTTCTTTTTGCTTACTTGTATTATCTGATTTTTAGAACATGTTATTTGTAATGTGAAATTAGAAAGTTAATGTAACTAATATCCGACAACACTGACCAAAAAAAAAAAAAGCTCTCTAAAGTATTTTAAAATTTCAAAACTTTTAAAAAATGTCAATTACAGGGCAATGTCTGGATATCTAAATGTATGATATCACCTGTTTCTCAAGTGAATTTCAAGTAATATTGATTGTATAGTCCTTTAAAAAGGTAAGCTCTGATATTAAAGTGACATCTAAAATAACAGTTTGTACTTAAAGGGGAAAAAGTTTTTGTGGTTTTAGTGTTATAGACTTAGTTTTAGATGTGAAGAAGGGCCCATCTAATGAAACTTCTCCCTCAAAGCAAATATGTACAGGAAAGAACAATACTTATAAATATTCTTGTAATTTTCACAACACAGAGCAATTCCCCATGAGTAGTTTAATCACCACAGTAACTGAGCTTCTGGGTAGTTGCTACAAGTGAGGGTAAGAGTAGAGAAATCAGGTTTTCTTTTTCCTATAACCTCTAGAATTGTTATGTAAGGTGACGATATATCACAAAGGAAATCCCTCAATATCATACTGGTAATAGTGGAAGTAGACAAAAATTCAAGTTCCTGTGTCTTCATGGAAGCTCGTTCTTCGGAGCGGAATGAAAAGTTCAGGACCAGGTTAAACTTGCACTAGTAACCGACCTCAAGTAGCAAGAGGATACTCAGAAATTGGTATGGAGCTTGGTTGGATTTTGTATTATAGATCAGTCACATCACCTGAAGCTGTGCCCATGCCTACTTTATTTATGTAATCTCTATAGTTGCAGTCTTACAGTTGGTACATGCATATGCTTTTTGATGAAAAGAAAATGGAGGACAAAGATCTGTTCTTGTTTCTCCTGCCTTCACATAATTTCTCTTCATTCAACATTACTTTTCTAAGACTTTCTTATAATAGCTATTGAGGCAAATGAAAAGTCAATCTGAATATATTAATTATTTTTACATATGAAGATGGTTAAAGATTTCAGAGTTGAAAAATATGGAGACCATAATTTTTCCTAAAAAAGAATTTTTTTGTTTTTCTGAAAAAAACATAACTGGTACCAGGCAAAATTAAACAGAGAGTAAATCATTTATGAAAGGAAATACAGTCTTGTAACTATTTGGAATTGAAGGGCCAGGTTCTGTGGCTTATGCCTGTAATCCTAGCACTTTGGGAGACCGAGGTGGGCAGATCATTTGAGGCCGGGAGTTCAACGCCAACCTGGCCAACATGGGAAAACCCTGTCTCTACTAAAAATATAAAAATTAGCTGCGCATTGTGGCGCATGCCTATAGTCCCAGCTACTCGGGCGGCTGAGAGGCAGCAGAATTACTTGAAACTGGGAGGTGGAGGTTGCAGTGAGCTGAGGTCATGCCACGGCACTCCAGCCTGGGTGACAGAGCAAGACTCCATCTCAAACAAAACAAAAGAAAAAAAACCCAAACAACAACAACGAAAATATTTGGAATTGATAAGGAAGTAGTTACGTGGAGAAAACAGGATAGGAATTGTAGACCTTAAAGACTGTTAAGAAAGTCTATTTTCAAATAGAAACTACCATAAAGCAAGTATTTTTCCTTACAATTCCTTGGAACAATATCACCCTATATCTCCATATGTTTATCAAATAACAGTATGTTTCAGTGTTTGTGTAAGGATAAAGCAGGAACGGGTGTCTCTCTACATAAATGTTTGTATTTTAAAAATAAATATTCATCATTTTACTTATCTTGCTGCCAATAAATATTTTTCTTTAACATTTAAAAAAAAGATGGCTGAATGGTATTTTCTCACCACAATTTACTTAACAACCACCTCTACTGTTGCTTCCAATATTTCACTTCTTCATTTAAAAAAATAACACTGATGACAATCCACATGGGTAATTCTTTGACTCAGACAGGGTTTCAATCCCAAATCTACCATTTGCTAGCTGTGTGACACCAAGAAAGCTACTTAACTTTTGTAGTCTCAGTTTTTTTTTACCTGAAAATGGGGTTTATACTCATAACAGTATTATGTTTCTTAAGATAGTTATGTATTACAAGGTGAGTAAGCTTTTATAAAACAATGCCAAATGGGCTGGTGTTTTGGCTCGCGCCTGTAATCCCAGCACTCTGGGAGGTCAAAGCGGGCAGATCACTTGAGGTCAGGAGTTTGACACCAGCCTGGTCAACATGGCAAAACCCTGTCTCTACTAAAAATACACAAATTAGCCGGGTGGGGGTGTACTCCTGTAATCCCAGCTACTCTGCAGGCTGAGGCATGAGAATTGCTTGAACCTAGGAGGTGGAAGTTACAGTGAGCCGAGATCACGCCACTGCACTCCAGCCTGGATGACAAAGCAAGACTTTGTCTCAAAATAATAAATAAATAAATAAATAAATAAGTAAACAAACAATACCAAATGGAAGTATCTTCCTTTCGTTCCCCTTAAGTAACCTCTAGAATTCCCTTAAAGATCGAAAAGTTTATGCAGATTACAGATTTTTCCGTATTCTAATGTAAGCCAAACATTATTGATTTAAAAACTGAATATTGTTTATATGTGACTATATAAGTACAAATATTTATACCTCAAATTACTCATATGTATACTCTTCACATTGTTATTCTCTGAACGTTTCTCAATAGTGGCATAGAATTTGGGCTCTGAAGCCAGACCACTGAATACAAATCCCAGTTTTACCATTTACCAGCTGTGTGACTCTGTGAGTATTATTTAACTTCCCTGTGTCTCACTTTTGTGTTGTGTGAAATGGAAATAATGTTGTCTTCTTCAGTGGACTGTTGTAAAGGTTGGGAAAGAACTGGCTACCGGGCAGTGATAGTACAACAGAAGAAGGTACAAATATATTTTAAAATAGTGATTGTTTATTTCATTCTGGTAAAAAATAAACATACCAAACTTGTACACATCTCTCTTTGAAATGGGTAGAGGTGTTAGTAAGTAAGAGGTAATCTACTAGTTTCAGACAAAAGATGGAATAACTGGTACCAGGCTAGTCCTCCTGCCATGACACAACTAGAAAACTGGACAAAAATACATTTTTCAGATACTGGACAAAAGGCAGCACAGTAGTGTGATCCCTGAAGGGCATCAATGAGTAACAAATTAGATAAGCCCTATATCATCCCAGCTTTCTGGCTGGAGACACATTACTGGCTGCTACACAGGGTGGGGGAATCCAACCAGAGGATGGTGGTTTAGGGAGAGATAGAGATGGTTGTTTAGGGAGTGTGAGAAAGTTGGAATATGCTAGGATATGTTAGGCAGAGTACCAGAATACACAGAGTAAGTAAGTTTTAGAAATCTGCATAGTAATCCAGTTGAGTGTTCAGCTAAATATTAAGCTGTCCATGTGCAGGGTGAAACTCCATAAAGCAAGAAGGACAACTTCTCACTAAAGAATACTGGGGAACTGTAGTGAAATTTTAATGAAAATTGCTGGAGCTGGCACTGGACTAGGAAAAAGTCAAGTTCTCACCAGCCAGGGAGAGCTCGTTGAACATCTGAGACATTGTAAAGATCCCGGAAGGGTCACTCCTTAGGTGTAGGGCTAAACTGGCATGAGAGTACAGCTTATTGAAGACTTATGCTGTACAATACAGTAGGCACTAGCCACATACCATTTAAATTAAATAAAAAATTCAGTTACTGAGTTATACTAGCCACATTTCAAGTATTTCATAGCCAAGTATAACGAGTGGCCACTATATTGGAAAGTATAGTTATAAAACATTTCCATCATTGCAAAAATTTGGATTGGACTGCACTGCTCTAGATCTACCCTAACGAAACTTACAAGTAAGATTCTAGCCGTGCATGGTGACTCACGCCTGTAATCCCAGCACACTGGGAGGCTGAGGTGGGTGGATTTCTTGAGTCCAGGAGTTTGTGACCAGCCTGGGCAACATGGTGAAACCCTGTTGCTACAAAAAAATACAAAAATTAGCCAGGTCTGGTGGCATGCAGCTGTGGTCCCAGCTACTCGGGAGGCTGAGGTAGGAGGATCACTTGAGCCCAGGAGGTCAAAGCTGCAGTGAGCCAAGATCACACCACTGCACTCCAGCCTGGGCAACAGAGTCAGACCCTGTCTCAAACAAAACAAAACAAAACAAACAAAACAAAATAAAACAAAAAATAAACCAAAAAAAAAAAAAAAAAAAAACCAACAAAACTTGCAAAAGTTTGGGCTGATTCAAGTGTGAATTAATGGTCTTCCAGAACAAAACTCAGTATTTTCTAAAGGAAGACAACAAAACTGAGATACTAAACATACTATTTCACTGTTCATCATGTAATCAAGAGGTGAAGAGGAAAGGATGACCCAAAACCAGTCAACAGAAGTAGACCTAGACATGATAGAAAAGATGAAATCAACAGACAAGGCCTTTATCACAATTACTATAAAAATGTCTAAAGAGTTAAAGTAAAAAAATCAACATGAGGAAAGAAATGGGAACTGTTATAACGAACCAAATATAACTTCAAGGTGAAAAACATAACCTATGAAATAAAAAAAATTGAGTGCTTGATGGTAGGTTAGATATTGTAGAAGAACAGTGAATCTGAATATAAGACAATGGAAAATACAAAAACTGAAGCAAGAGAGAGTTTTTAAAAAAGGCTAAAAAATGAACAGAGCCTCAGTGAGCTACTGGACAATACTATGCAGTCTGATATACATGTGGTCATCGAAGGAGAAGAGAAAATCATGACTAAACTATTCCAAAGAGATAAAAATATAAATTCACAGACCTAAGAAGCTCAACACCCCAAGCAGGATTATCACAAAACCAAGGCACATCCAAATCAAATTGCTAAGTACTAATGATAAAATATTAAAACTAGACATAGGAAAAAAGACACTTATACAAAAGACAAAGATAAGAAATAACACTGAGTTCTCATCAGAAACAACTTAGAATCCTATATCCAGTGAAAATATCTTAAAAATGAAAGTATTATAAGAACATTTTCAGACAAAAGCTGAATTTGTCACAAGTAAACCTCTACTACATTAAAGGAAATACTTCAGCTGAAGGAAAATGATGCAAGATGGAAACCTTGTAGAATGAATAGCACTGGAAATGATCAGAATGAAGGACTTCATTGCAGAGAAAAACACCAGAGTTTTGGACACTCTGCTAGGTGCTGGATACCTGAAACTCTATGTCCACCAAATCTAAGTTCCCTGAGCACATGAGGAACATTGTTACACTGTTCATTGAAACTACCAATATGGATTTTGAGGCCAGTCATGACTATACTGCCAAGCAAACTTCTCAAGCTTTGTAAACCTGGTTCAGGAGACGCACAGCCTGAGAGACAAGAGGGCTGTTGTTACCATGTGCAGCCCTCAAATTAACAACACTCTGCCTCATTACCTCCTTATTCCCATCAACAAAAAGTCTCTACTCACCAACGCTTCCATGTTTTACACCATTGTCTTGGCTCCCCTGACTAGGGATATAGAGCAGGATATCAGCAATGGCCTTCTTGTCCATTTGAAGCAGAATCTCATGGAGTTGACAATTGAGAGTCAACCCCTTCTAAAGGGTTGCATGAGGTCAACCCCTTCTGAAAGGGTCAGATAAAGAGGCTCCTGGAGTGAAATATTGAAGAATGTCATTCTCCACCAATCTCAGGGAAGAAGAGAAATAAACCATACTGACAATTAAAAAAAGGCATGAGCTGTATCAAAATCTGTGTGTCCAAACTTTCCTTAAATGTATGTGTTATGAATGACCAATGGTCTGTGACAGTCTCTCTCATTTCAGGGGTGTTCAGCTGGAGCAAATTAGTTTAGGCTTGAGTTGTGTATGGAGCCTTAATATTGGGAAAACAAATTATCAGTTGTAAAAAGTATTATAGGGTAAGTATCCCTTATCTGAAATGCTTAGGAACAGAAGTGTTTGGGATTTTGGATTTTTTTGGATCTTGGAATATTTGCTTTTTACCTAACAGTTAAGTATCCCAAATCCTTTGAGTGCCTTAATAGTGCTCAAAAAGTTTTGGATTTTGGAGCACTTTGGATTTTGAATTTGAGCTGCTCAACTTGCATGTATTTAATGTTTGAATTTATATATTTTTCTGGTCAAAATTTAATATAAATTATCATTGTTTGGGAAGGATTAGATTAAAAAAGAGAAAATGAGAAAAGCTCTAAATGCCTTTAACAAGCTCATTGTTGTTTTTGTAATGGAGTTAATGGTTATTTATAGTGTACTGTTCATTTACTCAGTGATGTGAACTTAAGCCCTCAAAAGGTTGTGGCTCAAGTCCTTTCCAATGCTGTTACTTTGCCAAAAGCCCTGGTTAAGAGCCCTTTTGGTAGCTATATTATTGTAGCATTCAGTGTTGCAACTTGCTATGTGTAGTAATGACAAAAGAGATTTAAAGTTTGTTTTTTAAAAAAACAAAACTTAAATATGCAATCTACTAACATGTTGACTTATCGCTCACTCACAGACATTAGGCATGATATTATAATAAGTAGTTATGCTGCTCCAATCATACAGTCTCTCATGCAAAATCCTAGTACACATTAACTTTCCACAAAGGCAAGGAATTCAGCTTTAATATACACTTATCGCTATGGAAGTTATTAGATAACATAAGTGGATATTTGAATTATAAAGAGGAAGTAAAACAAATGGCAGAAAAATACTAGAGGTCTCTGCAATGATGTGTTGGGAGACAGAAAGAAAACTAAGGCTATGTAAACCTGGGCTTTGGAAATGCACTCTAATATCTGAGGCAAGGCTAAGAGCTGATGACCAGTGAGTGCTCTCTGATGAAGTTATCATGACTGGAAGATAAGTTTAGATTACTTGATGAGTATTGGGGAAAGGGAAGGGCTGAGAGATATCTGAATAGGTTCAAAGGTTACCCAAAGAGTTTTCAACCTCAGGTATCCACATTCTGCTTCTCTGGAGTCACACTCAGACCAGAGGTGTGGGAGTGAACATTTCTCAGTCTATACTATTAAATGGAATCAAATATTTAGATGCGGATCTAAGTATATATACAAAACATTTTTTAGGAATATTATCTATTATACGTATACTTAATGAATCAAGAGAAGGTAAATACAAATTACACACATTATAAATTACTCATTTTTTCTAATTTATGTAAAATGTCACTAGAATTTTTTTATGTTGTCTGTGATGTGTATATAAATAAAAATGAGTAACTGTTTTCAAACTATCATTCAAGATTTCAATCCCTTAGCCCAATTTTTCTCCTTAAAACGCTCAAACCTAGGCAATTGAGAATTCTTCTATGAAGGAGTGTTTCAGTAATACTTTATATGTACATATATATGATGTTGATGGTGTAATATTCATGGTAAGCATACAATTCCATAATAATAGACTTCAAAAGTATTTGAATAATTTTTATATTGATAGACATGGAAATGGAATAGAGTTAATGCTCAGTCCTTTACTAGGGAATTAGAAATTTGCTTTAAAAATGTTATGAATCCAGGGAGAAAAAATGCAGGCTGAACACACACACAAACACACACACAAATATGCCATTTCTTCTTTAATGTTCTGGCTCCATGCTCCTCTAAAGTTTAGTATTTATAAATGGTCTCCATTTAGCTTCAAGTACTTGTGGATTCCAAGTATATCATATATAACTATGTTCAAACTGAAGTTCAAAACACATGCCAAGACAAAAATCTAAATACAGTTTAAAATAAATTCAACAGTGCTTCATTGTTAGAAAGTTTGCTACATTCAAGAGCAAGTTAAGACTCAGGAGTCAGTCTTATGCCCATGTCACTGGGTTCTTTTTCAGTCTTCTGTGGGAACAAAACCATAGCTTATTTATAAAGTTATATTACATATTCAAGTTATGTTACATATAAAAAATGAGAACCTGGATTTATAAAAAGGTATAATTTCAGCTCTACTAATTTCTTTCCATAATTTAAACTATATATATTAGTGAATAATTTTTTATTTTAGTAAATATTAAAAATTTTAAAGTATGAGTACATTGCCTTTGAGTCAATTAAAATGTTTTTCATAGACTACAAAGGATTTATGTAGATTATAAGTGAAATTTGGCATCAACTATGTTTCGGGACCCCATACCAGTAACATTTGTTTACTATTAGATGGTCACACCCAGAAAGTAGCCTCTCAGAATATACCACACAGCTCCCCCATCCTCGATATAATTATAAAATTATAATGGGAATTTGGTGTTTCAAAATGTTCAGAGCTGAATATTCTTTTACAATGTTAATTTTGTAACATGCTGAGAAACAATTCAAGCCTAGCAAATGCTATAGTGATGTCTCAGCTTGAATATATTGCCAAGTTGTTTAATTAAACTACATTTTCTAGTTCTACAAGTTGAACTGCCAGGATGAAATAAGTTATTAGATCACCCTTTTTCATCTATGAAAGAAAAAGAAAAAAGAGGGAGGTGCATAGATCACCAAAAGGTATTCTGTATTTAGGCCCGAGAGAACGCCTGCAAGATTAGTAATCAAAAATAAATTTAATCTTGCCTAGATAGGAGTAGAAACCCAAAGAGTAAATAAGTGACAGAGCTTAGGTTAGTATGATAGTACTGGGTTGCTAAGAAATCTATTAGAATAAAACAACAGGCAAGTGAGTTACGCTTTAGCAGAAGCTGCTCCTGCTACATGTTCTTGCCAATCACTAGTACGCCTCTGCCAAATCAATGTCACATTTAATTTATTCACATTCAAATCTATTGCAAACATCCTTTGATCAATTACAATAATGAGAATGTACACTGAGTTTTGTTGTTTTGACATGCTTTCTTGAACCTTCCTCATGCATTTTTTCAAAACATTTCTAATTGCACGAAGGCTATCTCAATGATTCCTGTTATTTGAGGGGACAATTGTATGGTTTGTTTATATTCTTTGCTGGCTAGGAATTTCTGGTATTGAGTTTTCTTTCTTTGAACCTGAGCCAGATTAATTATTAAATCTCAAAATGTCACTAAAATGAACTAATCACAGAGCTCAAGTCATTAATAGTTTTGCAGGTGGTATTTCCTTTAATAAAATAAATGAACTTCCATATATATGCAAAAAGGGCCTCTGAGCATAAAGACACAATTATTTAATTGAAAAAGAAAGTTAGCAGTTAAACATTAATAAAAAATAATTAGAGTCACTTAATGCTAGTCCTATTTAATTGAACTACTCTGGTGGGAGACAAAGAAAACCTTGCTCCCTTGTGTGGGAAGAGGAAAGACCATAATCCCTGGGAGAAAAAGCAATGTCAGGTCCCCATGGCTTTCCAGGCTTGGCCTCAGAGACAGAGAAAGAAATGGCAGAAAGGCAAGAGCCCTGGAGGAAAGAAAAGGCTCCATTTGTGAATGACTGCTAACATTCATTGAGCTGTTACGTGCTAGCTGCTGTAGGGAGAAAAGAATTCTTCTGGCCTAGGTTGAGAGAGGGAAGAAGAGTTGGATGAGAAGAAGTAAGACATAAAGAAGCTGCAACTTAGGCTATATAGAGCCTGCCCTAGAGAATAAAAAATGTGGCCAGAGGCAGCACCCTCTAGGACTTGTTGCAGGGGACAACAGGAGCTATGGCCCTGAAAGATATACTCATTCATTCATGTGTTTTTCATTCATTCATTCATTTAATATATACTGAGCACCTACAATTTAAAGGCCTAGGGATACAGAGATCAAAACTTAGTTCCTATTCTTATGAAGCATCTTTGAGGAACAAAGAGGATGGTCAAAGGAGGTACCATAGGGAAAAGCTGGGTAAGCGCCAGTGGCCAATTATGTGGCTAACGCTTATGGGTCCTTTCCTACTTTCCCATTCACTAACTGATTGGTTCATGCATATATTAACTGAGAGCCCACTAAGTGCCAAGGATTGAGTTTTACCTTGAGCACTTTTACCCTGTGCTCGAAGAACTCACAATCTAAGGAAGAGAGGCAGGTTTAAAAAAATTATATTATAATATGATAAATCCTGCAATCATATAAAGCAAAGAATGTTATGAGAATGCAGAAGAAAAGCTAGTGTCCCAATTATTATTATTAACTAATTAACTAATGAATTAATTTTTTTGAGACGGAGTTTCGCTCTTTTAGCCCAGGCTGGAGCGCAATGGCGTGATCTCAGCTCACTTTAACCTCCGCCTCCCGGGTTCAAGCAATTCTCCTGCCTCAGCCTTCAGAGTAGCTGGGATTACAGGCATGCACCACCACACCCAACTAATTTTGTATTTTTAGTAGAGACGAGGTTTCTCCATGTTGGTCAGGCTGGTCTCGAACTCCTACCTCAGGTGATCCACCCTCCTCGGCCTCCCAAAGTGCTGGGATTACAGGCATGAGCCACCGCTCCCAGCCCTGATGTCCCAATTATTATCCACAGAGTGTGGACTGGAGGGTTAGAGAAGGTGATACTTCAGTATTAAACAATCAATCAGAATCAACCAGAGAACTAAGAAGAGAGGGGCATTCTAGGAAAACGTAAGCATGTGATCAGAGGTATGAAGGAGTAAAGCAGCAAAGCAAATTTAGGACACTGTGAGTGGTTCATATGGTATATAGGGGTTAAAACATGCTGAATCTTGCAATGCAGTGTTAGGATATTTAGGTTTCACCCTGAAAGTGATGGTGAAACATTTTAGGCTTTGAAGGAAGGGCAAGATTTCCAGATAAAATACAGGATGCTCAGTTAAATTTGAATTTCATATAAACATCAAATAATTTAGTATTTATGTCCTAAAAATTATATGGGATGTACATGTAAAATTATTCCTTGTTCATCTGAAATTAAAATTTAACTGGTATGCTGTATTTTTGTTTGCTAAATCTGGCAACCATAAGCAGAAGACTTACATGTTTATCCCATATTTTTAAAAAGATGACTCTGGCAACTATAGAAATTAGATTGGAGAGGTGCAAGACTGGAATAGAGAAATTGGATAGCATGCCACTGCAGAAATGCAAGTAAGAAAATCATTAGGGCAGGAACAAGACAATGGTATTGAGACAGAGAAAAAAAGATTGTTAAGATATTCAATAGGAAAAAGGTCTTAGTCACCAATATGTAGAGGTGAAGAAGATGAGAACAATCCCTGTTTCTAATCAGTGATAACAGTGACACTTTGCAAGCTGAGGAACTTTGGCTGGTGATGCCCCGCCCAGGCCTTGCTTGACCATGCTACCTGCTGCAGGAGACAGCTCACCTACTCGGCCCACTTGGGCCAAGCCTGGCTTACACACTGGTTCCTGAGTTCTTGAATGAGGATGTGCTAAAATTCAAAGAGTGAACAAGACAGGGAGTTTTCTTGAGTGATGAAACAGCTTTCAGGGGAGAGGGGATGTAGGGGTGGTCCCCCTATCCAAAAGTGGGAAAGTACCCCTAATATGGCTGAGTCGGGAGCTTTTTATGGCTCAGAATGGCAAAGGGACAGGCTGTAGGGAGTATTGGAAAAGGCAACATTCAATTATTAAAAGGCATTATTCAGAAAGAATCAGGAAAGGGCAGGCAAACAGGAACATTAAGTTCTCACTCTGGGTTGCGGGTTTCATCTGGGACCAGCAGCCTGGTCTTTCAGACTCCAGGCTGTTTTTGGCTTGAAGGTGGGGTTTCACCAGGGACCCGCCACTATTAGCCTAGGCATTTGGCTGCCTCCTATCACTATCAACAGATAATGCCATTAACCATGGTAGGAAACATAGAAAAAGAGTTCTGCTTTAAACATACCAAATTTAAGTTGTCTGTAAAATATCCAAATATCTTTTCATCAAACTGTTAGCTCCTTCTTGGCCAAACTTCAGAACACTGAAATGCTTCAAGGACTCAATTCTAGCCCTCTTTTTTTTTTTTTACTATACAGACAGTCCCTGACTTACAATGACTCAACTTATGATAGTGCAAAAGCGACACACATTCAGTTGAGACTGTATTTTCAAATTCTGAATTCTGATTTCTTCCCAGGCTAGTGATAGGCCATACAATACTTTCTCGTCATGCTAGGTGGTGGCATTGAGCAGCAGCTCCCAGTCATCAATTTGATCACAAGCGTAGACAACCCACACTCTACAGTGTACTGTGTTACCAGATGATTTTACCCAACTGCAGGTTAATGTAAGTGTTCTGAGCAGGTTTAAGGACGACAAGGCTATGAATTTGGTAAGTTAGGTGTATTAAATGCACTTTTGATTTAACAATAGGTTTATTGGGATATAACCTCATGGTAAGTTAAGGAGTAGCTATACTCTCTCTCAAAGTAATCATTTCTTATCCCAAGTTTAAATATTGTCTACATATGCGGAAGAAGCTCAAATTCATTTCAAGCCTGACTGCTCCCCAAGCTCCAGAATAATATAGCCAACTATCTGGGTGGACATGGATGTCTAACAAACATGTAAAATTAAATACGTCCAAAGATGCCTTAGGCTCAGAGGGCTAACTTAAGGTCATACAATTAGACTACACTTGAAATAAGTTTCTGCCTCCACTATATTTTCCTTCTACCTTCCACTACTCATTACTCTATAAACAGTTCTTAGCAAGCCACACACATGGCTTTGCATACATGGTATCCTGTTGCCTGACTACTGGAAGCTTTGTTTTCCCTGACCCCTAGAAGCTTTGCCTTGTTTCAACATGGCCTAGTCTCCCTTTCCTCACATGCTAAGATATAAGCAAGATCCAAGGCAACATAGAGAGGAGCCTTCCAGCTAACCGGAAGTCCTAAAAGTTAATTACTATACTCTCAAAGTAGTCTCTGTGACATATCAAATGCACACCAATGGGCACAATCTGGGGAGGAGGAGGCTGTTACTGGGATGTTCACATGGTGCGAAGAAGCACTTTAGCCAGCAGCAGCTAAATTAGCTTCCCTTCCTGCAACTGTGTACATTTACTAAAATGATTCCTATTTTTCTTTACCACCTACATTTACCTAGTACTATATTTTATCAATTCTTCCTTCAAAATTTACCTTGAATTGTGCATTTCTCTTTATCTCTATTGCCAATAGCATTTCTTGCTTGGACTATTATTGCCTCCTAATAAGTCTCCTTGGTCCTCTATGACCCAATGTCCACAGAGCAATCAGAGTGACCTTTCATGCCATTTCTCACTAACAACCCTTTAAATGGGTCCTTCGAACAAAATCCAAACTTGCCTGTGGCAAATATGGAGATATTTGGATAAGCCCTTCTTCAAGGAAGGACTTGCTTCCCAGCTGCAGTGAATGCTGTGAGCAGACAGCCTGCAGCTGTCAACAATTTTAGCATGTGCCACAGCCTGTAGCCACCTTTCTAGTGGTTTTCCAGAGCAGCCGACATCTAGTAACTGAATAAGGCAGGCAGGGCCATAAAGGCCTGGACATTTCAACCAGATGTACAAAGACTCTGATGGGCAATACTTGCTCCAGAGCTTCCCACTAAATTGGCTGAAGTTTTTTGGGCCTACATCACAGTTCGACTTTTTCCTCTGTCCACTCCTATTTTCTTCCTCTTCCTTTCATAAGGATGCCTAATAAATACCTTCTATCTCAACATCTGCTTCTGAAGAACCCAAATTTAATAAGGCTCCAAATGACCCAATTGCTGCCTACCTCTCCAATCTCATTTCATGTCATTTTCTGCTTTGGTTATTATACTTCAACCTCACTAGCTTCTTTGTTCTTTAAACACTGCATTTCACGTGGCCTCTTTTGGCTCTCTGCCGGAAAGTCTTTTTCTCTCAGTTCTTCACGTGGCTAGCTAAATCTCATACTTCAGGGAAGACCAATAACTTAAACAGAACTTCCCTGGCTAATCTATGAGATCCCTGGTTGGTGATCTTTCCTACCAGACACAAGAACAACACCCAGTTTACTTTGTAGTGCTTATAATATCTCATAATCTTTATTGTTTATGTATTTGTTTATATGGCTTGACTAGAATATAAACTCCAAGGGCCAGGAATATGTATAGTTCACTGTTAACATTCCCAGCATCAAGTTTAGCATATTATGTAAGTGTTGAAAAATAATTTGTTGAATGAATAAATGACTCAATGGGTCTAGCTCAAGAGAGAGGCCAGGGCTGGAAATCTGGAAGTATATGTAGTGGCTGAATCCAAGACAAGGATGAGATTGTCCAGAGAAATGATAGAGAAGAAGAAGAGCCAAAGGTCAAGAACAGATCCTTCACGTGGACCACCAAAATTTAAGAGGTAAAGGAAAAACAGGAACCAACAATGGGTTGAGAAAGAATGGTCTAAAAAGTGAGGGGATAATAAAAACGGCATTGGTAAAAGTAGCAAATATTGATGCCTCACCCATATTCTCTCAGCTTACTCTGTAGCTTTCTGAATAGCTTATTTAGATGAAGCTTGTTTCTTACTTCAAACTTCTGCAGTTCTTGGTCTGAGCACCATATTCACCTCATATAATGGGCAGGATGAAAATACCAGGGAGTTAACACTCCCTACGAGTGAGTCTTGGTGAGAAATTGGTGGATAAATACCTCAGCTTCCCTGCTCTTCAATGGAACAACTCTGTAATGTGTTCCACAGTCTCGCAGAGGGCTCCTGGCAAAACTGAGCTCCAGTTTGCCCATAGCATTTAACCAGCTTATTAAGGCACCTTTTAGTGACCTTCCTTTTTTCCCTTTCTTACTGTTCAACTCTAATGCTTTTAGAAATGGCCTTGCAAATAAGTTACTTGTATCCAAATTCTTGTCTCAGATCCTGGTTTGAAGGGAACACAAAACTAAGATAGTAAAGAAGCCACAAGGGGAAGGAAATTCAAGACGGAAGGCAGTTAACTCTATGAAATGCAGGTGGGGTTAGAATTGACACATATCCAACAGACTCAGCATCAAAGAGGTACTTGGTGACCTTGAGAGAGAAGTTTGAAGGAGGTTATGGAGGCAGATGCAGATTGTACTGGAGGGAGAGGAAACACTTCCCAAATAAGTCTTCCATAGATCACACTAGCTTTCCAGGAAATTAAAAGGTGCTTGACATGCCAAAAAGTTGTATGGTAAAATCAAATTGGGAAACAGACTTTCCAGTTCAAGAGTCCCCAAATTTCCCCCACTCCTTTTGGAAACCTACCCCTTAAATAAAAGAGATACCAAGATTACAAAAACTCAAAGCCCTTTTTTGATAAACAGAGTGTCATCTAAAACACTAAATGACAACATAAAAAGATGGAAATAAATAGAACAACAAATAATTTAGCAGAGTAGAAAAGGAACAATCCTAAATGTCTGCAAACAGGCATACCGGTGAGAAAAACAGCAGTCCACCCTAGAGACCCTCAGAAAGGCACAGAAACCAGAAATACCAGAAAAGGGGAATAAGGTATATAGAACTAAAAGCTGGAAGATTAATTTGAAAGGCTGTGTAAGAAGAAGTGACTATCTTAGGATACCACATCTATCTCAGCAGTTATTTTTCTATTTCTCCATTCCCGTAGGAGACAAGATATATATATATATATATATATATATATATATATATATATATTTATATATTTATATATATTATATAAATATATAATATATATAGTCTCTGAAGAAACTAATAAAGACAGGGCTAGATGTAGGGACCAAGAAGAGGGCTAGGTTGAAGTGCCACACTGTAAATGGGGATAGTGGAAGATGGCTAAGTAAAAATCTGCATTCCAAATGGTGAGCCCCTCAAGCTCCTATATCCACTCAGTTTGAGAAGGCCAGCAGCTAAACATACACAACCCACCCCAATCCTACTGATTTATTAGTAAAGGTTATTAATTCTGTAGCATTGCCCATGTGATTCTGGCTAATTACAGCCTTGGTGGCATCATCTAACATGTTTCTTTACCCCTGTATTTCATGTAAACTGGCAATTATATCCAGAGCAGTGGTTCTCAGACTTCAGTATGCTTTAGAATCACCTGGAAGCTTATTAAAACACAGATTGATGGGCTCTACCTTCAGAGTTTCTGATTCAATAACTGGGGATAGGGTCCCTGATGTGCACATCTAACAAGTTACTAGGTGATTCTGATGCTTCTGGTCCAGAGATTACACATGAGAGCCACTACTCCATAGTGTGCAAGGGTCAGCAAACTATGGGCCAAATGCAGCCTATCTCCTTTTTAGTAAATAAAGTTTTACTATGACACAACCATGCTCGTTCATTTATATACTGTCTTTGTCCACTTCTGTGCTACACAGCAGAATTAAGTAGTTGTGACAGACACCACGTGGCCTGCAAAAATGAAAACACTAATGAGTCCTTTTCCAAAAAAATTTGCTGACCCTTGATCCAGAAGGTTGCTTAGATTTTTTGGCATGAAAACTTCACAAGTGTATCACGTCAGGAGAAACAAAGTCTAGCTGGTCCAGACTCAGTGGTGGTTTCAGGCCTATCGTCCATTATGAAGTACTCCACTGACCTTGGTTTTAGTACCCAGTCATGATCACTGCTTAATGTATTATTTCTTTAAGGGTGACAAACTGTAATTTTTCTGATCCTATTGTTCTTAAATTTATTAGCTGTTATTAATATATAAAGAAGAATTTCCCCATATCAACTATTTGGTTACTGAAATAGTTTGTATAGGAAAAGCAGAATAAATGCTTGAAATTTCCCCCCTTGTCAATATTCAAAATAGTAAGTTCATACTATAGAAACTTTCGAAGGTGATCAAGTAATACGTTTTAATATTATGATATATTTTATATATTTCATTTTTTATATATTTCATATATTTCATTTTATATATTTGAATGTTTCAATCCATTGTTTTCGTTAGTATTTCTATTTTTGATGCTCAAACTTGACCCATCTTTGGCCAGTGGGAGCCCCTTCCAGTTGGCTCCTATATCCTTCTGACAGGATCTTCTTGGTTTCTTTGCTCTCTAGTGTAAAAAGATGTCCTAGACTCTCCTTGTACATTTCCTGCCCGAGACTTGACATCAGCTATTTCTCTAAGGAGCCCTGGTTCCTTAGAGCAGAAAATGGTAAAGTTCATAGTCCGAAATGAGATGTTAATTGCTACTGGACTGTCACTGCTGTTAGGTCTTTCCAGTGGACAGAACTAGGAAATATGCTTTTTTATTTTTTCAGAAAAAATATGTCATTAGTTCATAATGACATTTCCAATTCAAATTTAATATTGTAGGTTTTTAATTTCTTTTCTTTTATGCTGTAAGCTTTGGTTCCTAAGAATATTAATATATTTATTTTAAATATGTGTGTAAAATAAACATGCCAATATTACTGCTAACAAAATTATTAAATATAGTTGAGGATTTCTTTGTATTCCTTTCTTTTTGTCCTTGGAATATATGCACTGAATTGATTGGGAATGACAGTAAGAAGAGTAAGACAAACATTTTTTAAAATTTTTAAAAAGTCTCTAATCCATCTTGAATTAATTTTCATATAAGGAGTAAGGAAAGGATCCAGTTTCAGCTTTCTACTTATGGCTAGCCAATTTTCCCAGCACCATTTATTGAATAGGGAATTCTTTCCCCATTTCTTGTTTCTCTCAGGTTTGTCAAAGATCAGATGGCTGTAGATGTGTGGTATTATTTCTGAGGACTCTGTTCTGTTCCATTGGTCTATATCTCTGTTTTGGTACCAGTACCATGACCTAATACCATAAAAACCCTAGAGGAAAACCTAGGTAGTACCATTCAGGACATAGGCATGGGCAAAGACTTCATGTCTAAAACACCAAAAGCAACGGCAGCAAAAGCCAAAATTGACAAATGGGATCTCATTAAACTAAAGAGCTTCTGCACAGCAAAAGAAACTACCATCAGAGTGAACAGGCAACCTACAGAATGGGAGAAACTTTTTGCAATCTACTCATCTGACAAAGGGCTAATATCCAGAACCTAAAAAGAACTCAAACAAATTTACAAGAAAAAAACAAACAACTCCATCAAAAAGTGGGCAAAGGATATGAACAGACATTTCTCAAAAGAAGACATTCATACAGCCAACAGACACATGAAAAAATGCTCAGCATCACTGGCCATCAGAGAAATGCAAATCAAAACCACAATGAGATAGCATCTCACACCAGTTAGAATGGCCATCATTAAAAAGTCAAGAAACAACAGGTGCTGGAGAGGATGTGGAGAAATAGGAAGACTTCTACACTGTTGGTGGGATTGTAAACTAGTTCAACCATTATGGAAAACAGTATGGCGATTCCTCAAGGATCTAGAACTAGATGTACCATATGACCCAGCCATCCCATTACTGGGTATATACCCAAAGGATTATAAATCATGCTGCTATAAAGACACATGAACACGTATGTTTATTGCGGCACTATTCACAATAGCAAAGACTTGGAATCAACCCAAATGTCCATCAGTGACAGACTGGATTAAGAAAATGTGGCACATCTACACCATGGGATACTATGCAGCCATAAAAAAGGATGAGTTTGTGTCCTTTGTAGGGACATGGATGCAGCTGGAAACCATCATTCTCAGCAAACTATCGCAAGAACAGAAAACCAAACACCGCATGTTCTCACTCATAGGTGGGAACTGAACAATGAGATCACTTGGACTCGGGAAGGGGAACATTACAGACCGGGGCCTATCATGGGGAGGGGGGAGGGGGGAGGGATTGCATTGGGAGTTATACCTGATGTAAATGAAGAGTTGATGGGTGCAGCACAGCAACATGGCACAAGTATACATATGTAACAAACCTGCACGTTGTGCACATGTACCCTAGAACTTAAAGTATAATAATAATAAAAAATAAATAAAAAAAAGAAAAAAAATTTTAAAAAAGGATAAAAAATGAATATACTCACTGATATACAACGTCTTAAAGTCATGCGAAATCATTTTTTTCCCATGTGATTATGCTACCTACTTGATAAACAAATAGGTTCATTTGTTTCAGGGATTTTTAAAAAACTGGAGGGGGATTAATTTTTGTTTTGTTTTGTTTTGTTTTGTTTTTTAAATCCTGGACTGGGCTTGACTGAACACTGCAATATGGCAAGTGAGTCAGGCAAGTTATGTAAGATCTTCGGGGAAATTCTTCGGGTTCAATAACCTGTAATGTTATTTTCATGATAGCCAAGAGTGCATCCAAATCCTGTTTCTCAAGAATTTTGATGGTTTCAAAATCTACTGTTCCCTTTTCAAAATGAATTACATGCCATACAACAAATTTAGGAAGAGGCTTGTGATGCCAGAGCACCCCAAAAGTTGGGAACTTACAACTTGGTTTCTATTGATATCCTCTGGGATGGCAATTCATAACTTATTTCAAGGGAAATTATATTTGTTTTAGGTATTTAAGTACAAGCTTCAGCAACAGTGATAGTCAATTCCTTGAATAGTACCAGCTAATAAGGATACAAACTAAAGGTTCATTTTGCCACTTGCTAGGCAAAACCATTTATTTAAAAGATATCAATGTTGGTTCCTTTGCATTCTGGCAAAAAAAGCTCTGTGGTATTCAGATTAGATGAACGCTTTTTAGAATAATTATTGAGAATGTTTCTTTTCTTTTATACTAAGTTATCTTTTAACTGTGGCAGGAATTAGAAAAGCTCTTATCTGGAAAATTTCTCAAGAATACCTGTAATATTAGAATTAGAAAGTCTTTTTAACATGCCTAGGCTGAACGAAAAGCTGGGTTTTATTTGCATAGCGTATGCTAATAGCATTTATATTCTACTCTTATTATTTACTTACAAGTAATTTTCTTTTTTTTTTTTTTTTTTTTTGAGACGGAGTCTCGCTCTGCCGCCCAGGCTGGCGTGCAGTCGCCGGATCTCAGCTCACTGCAAGCTCCGCCTCCCGGGCTCATGCCATTCTCCTGCCTCAGCCTCCCAGTAGCTGGGACTACAGGTGCCCGCCACGTCACCCGGCTAGTTTTTTGTATTTTTTAGTAGAGATGGAGTTTCACCGTGTTAGCCAGGATGGTCTCGATCTCCTGACCTCGTGATCCGCCCGTCTCGGCCTCCCAAAGTGCTGGGATTACAGGCTTGAGCCACCGCGCCCGGCCGTACTTTTCCTTCTTAAATTGAGAGGAAACTGTGATGTTTTCTTAAGTGAATCCATGGGATGTATTAATCTTCCCTGAATATGTCATTGGACTTGTTATATGTAAGTATTTTGGCAATATGCAAATAAATTTTGTTAGCAAGTATTATTGTAGTGTGAAAATGTGCACTGACTTTTAAAAATGATTGCATTTAAATCACAATGCAATGTAAATTTACTGATAAAGACATCAATTTGGTGATTAAAGTGTGGAAATCATTCTACAGAAAATCTTATTAGTGAGGTTATTTTCAACAAACACATACATAATGAAATGTTTTTATGATAAACTGCCATGTAACTTGGTGGTAATCCATCATACAATTAGTTTAACTTTGTGAAGGAGACAATTACTGAAACCTTATGCTTATTAGTCGTCACTAAAATAAACCTTTTCCTTGTTTTAAGAAGAGGCACTGTCAAAACAGATAATTATAGAAAAGCTAGAAACAGTTTGAAAGACGGGACCTGTCACAAAAACTTTATTTTCCTTTTCAACATTTAACCTTATATCCAATTGTGCAAATCAGAAAACATTTAATTTTATTTCTACATATCAAGAACTTCATACATTAAAGATGAAAAGCAATCAATTTTTAACTCGAATGTTTTTCATACTTCGAGAACAAATGAAAGAAAAACACTTTTTTTTAATAAAAAAGAAATCAAGTTAAGCAAACACCTAGATTTATGACACTTATTTTAAGCAGAAGAACCTTCCACACCTTCCCTCAGAAATGGATCTTTCCTTTGGTACTACTGTATTATTTCTCTTTCTGTATAATTGAATTTCTATGCTAACAATATGATTGGATGCATAGGACTTGGAGCACACTTAGTGCAGAACACATTGAGCTGTATTACTGTTTTATATTGTGTAGGTTATTTATTATTATGGTGGCCAAGCTTTAAAGTTATCCAAGATTATTTAGGATAATCAAAATCAAAAGACTTGGCCTATAACAAAAGCAGTCATTTCTAAATTTTAAATAAATAACACTGTCATAGTTAATATCCAACTGGCAACAGGCTTATCTTTCATTTTGGGGAATGAGTTTAATTACTTTGATCTGAAGATGTGGGAGCCTCTACTTCTTTAAGCCATCTGCCTTGTCAATATACAGTTTTAAATGTAGATTTTATTCTATTTTAAATTTATTTGTGGGACCGCCTAAATATTAAGGCCAAGTTACTGATGTGGACCTTGAATTCAATGGGCTTGAAAAAATTATTCCTTTTAAAATAAGAACTATAGGCACATGGCATGAAATTTGAATGATGCAAAAGATTTTGAGATAAAAAGTAACACTGCCCCCTTACACATGCCCAGCTACCTACTCCCTTCCAAAGGCTGCCACTGTATTCTTCTAGAGATGCTATTAGAACCAAAATTTCAAGTTGCTTTGCCTTGATAAAAAAATACAGTGCATACAAAAAGAGCTGACAATATTCAGTGATGGAAATTACAAAGCATCCAAGAGTTTAGGAGAGGAAATGGTAATAATTATAGTTCAAAATACATACCAACAAAAGTCTGCCTATAACTTTCTAATATCGTGGTCAGGTATTTAAGATCTAATTCTACTTACCAAAAAAGAGTAGAAATTAACATTTTCCATTAAAAAATTAAATATAGTATGAAAGGTAATGTAGAAAAAAGAAATAAAGAAACAATGTGGCACAGTGTGTGGCACTGTGTACCCAGGCAAATCTGATGTTCAATTGTAATCCTCAGGTGTCAGGGGAGGGATCTGGTAGGAGGTGATTGGATCATGGGGATGGATTTCCCCCACACTGTTCTCATAATTGTGAGTGAGTTCTCACAAGATCTGGTGGTTTAAAAGTGTAGTACTTCCCTCCTTGCTCTGTCTGCTGCCACCATGTAAGATGTGCCTTATTTTCCCTTTGCCTTCTGTCATGATTGTAAGTTTCCTGAGGCCTTCCCAGCTATGGGGAACTGTGAGTCCATTAAACTTCTTTTATTTATAAATTACCCAGTCTCAGTAGTTCTTTATAGCAATGTGAAAATGAACTAATGTATAATGAAAAGAAAGTTTAAAATTAAAAAGTACTGTGAGGCTGAAGGAATACTATCCAATTGAACACAGTGATGAATGGAAATGTTCTAATTTGTGCTGTGTAATATGGTAGCCACTAGCTACATGGCTACTGAACATTTCAATGTGGTAGGGTAACCAAGAAACTAAATTTTTAATTTTAATTTTAATTAACTTAAATTGCAATAGCTACATGTACAATACAGTAGATACTGTACTGGATAACACAGGACTAGACAGTCTAGATCAAAGATGAGAAATATTAGTAACAAAGAGAAATTTTAAGATGACAGATTTATAAATTATAACAATAAAAATAAAATTTGAGAACGATTATGAGAGTAATATGTCCAAAATAGAAATCTTTCCATAATCTGACATTTGAATAAAAATCTTTAGAAACTAGAAACAATACCCATTCAAAGAAGTAGGTATAGAAATTAAGTATATAAAGAATAATGTAAGAAAGTAAAGAGTAAAAATGAATGTATATAAACAATCATGTTAAAGACAAAAAGCATTAATTATCTGATAAAAAGAGCACAGCAGCACTTTACAAATATTTGCTGAATTGAAATGAGGTAGTTATGATGGGCCTCTTCCTTGTCATGTCCTTTGCACCATCTGTCAGTTAGTTACTGGGAAGAAGAAACTATTCAGCTAGCATTCTTAATTTCCTTTTTAAAATTTAAATATTGTTCTGATTAAAGAAAAATGTTCCCTTTATGTAGCAAATTCATAAAATACAAAAAAGCATACACAACAAAATAAAAAGCAACTCATCACCCAAATACCCATTATAATTCTGTATTTATGTTTCCTTCCAGTCTATTTTCTACATACAAAAAATCCCTTTATTTTGAAAATACTTAAAATAACAGGGTCAGATCATACAGTATATTTTATAATTTTCTTCTTTTTAAAATTCATTCTCATACAATGTGTTTATAAGGGTTAAACACATAAAGAAGACATCAGCCTGGAAACAGGCTAAACCAAATGACTAATTAGATTCACATTTACACCTTCATTGCTAATTGTAATAAACTTGTTTGAAAAGGAGGTCTCCAGGAGTTAATTAGCTAGCAGCATTTATCAATAAGCGATAATGTACTTACATTTTAGAAGTACATGTAAATTTACAAGTCTTTCATTTCTCAGTAAGAGTGAACTTCAGCAAAATTTTCTCATATCAATAGTTTGGATAGTTGTGTTGATCTTACCTAAGTTAAGATATAATTGAATTTTGGCTACACAAACAAACACACACACATTTCAGTAATATTCCAAGGAAGATATTTTACTCCAGCAGGATTAACATGCACTACGGTTACAACATAAGTTGGCCTTCTGGATTTAATTACAGTTATGTGCTATGCAATGACATTTCAGTTAACAATGAACAGCATATAAGACAGTGGTCCCACTGTGCCTTTTCTGTTTAGATATACTTAGAAACACAAATATTTACCATTGTGTGACAGTTGCCTACATACAGTTCAGTACAGTAGCATGCTGTACGGGTTTATAGCCTAGGAGTAATGGGTTGTACTATATAGACAGGGTGTGTAGTAAGCTATACCATCTAGTTTTCCCCAAGTACACTCTGATGTTTGCACGATGACGAAATGACCTAATGATGTACTTCTCAGATTATATCCCTGTCATCAAGTGACACATGACGGTACTGGTACTGTTTACATTTTGAGTTCATATCTGTTAACAGTTCTGAAATTTTTATGGCTTATGTTGAACAAGTGATCCCAGGGAAGAGGGGCAAGATACTGGAGAATATGAAACAGGGAAGGAGGGAAAGCCAAAATAAAGGTGTGTGTTCTGGAGTTGGTCACTGCTCTGGGTGCTGGGACCCAATCCCTGCTGAGACCTTCTGAGAAGTCATGTTGAATATGCCTGAACTATGTGCTCAAGGGGCAGGAAAGGAGCTTTTTCCCATTAGCTTCTATCCCCTTGATACCAGGTATCAAAGTTTATATGGTATGTTAACCCTCTCACACTTCCAAGTTGGTTCCCCACAGACATCCTATGCCACAGTGTCAGAGAAGAAAGCAAAATACATTCTGTAGAGCTATAGTGAGGTTACACCTGTTAGCAGCTGATTGCTGCAGCAAGGTTGGAGTAAAAATACAAAAGGATGTGAGGTAGGGCACAAGAGGTGTCTGCCACAGGACTTTTATATGCTTGTCTCTTTTTCCACTGAGATTGAGAATTTCAATCACCTTGGACTACAGAAAAAGTAGTTTAAAAAATTCAAATATATTAAATTATCCTGAATATTATGATGAGAAAACAGAGGTGGCTCTTAGGCCATACAAATGGGGAGACAAAAACATAGAAGAAAATTTCACAATAATTTCTGCAAAGCAAACCTTCAAAATACCATAGCATTATTCACAAACACAAATTAATCTTTTTCAAAAGATAGTTTAAATGAGTGTAGAGTTCAGAATTATTTTTGTATAACTTCACTTCAAATTAGGATTCTTGTGGACTTCAAATAACAGACACAAATGATAGTAAAATAACAGCAGCTATCATATTTTGAGTTATGCACTGGCTAAACACTTTATACAACAGTTCATTAGATTAAAAAAATTACTCTCGAGATTAGTAATTTTTCACTTTTTAGAGTATGGCCTTTAGTGAGTGCAACAGTCAAGGTTTTCCAGAGAAACAGAGAGTGACTGTAAGGAATTGGCTCTCATGATTACGGAGGCAGGCAAGTCCAAGTTCAAACTTGCAGGGTAGGCTGGCAGGCTGGAGACCCAGGAAAGAGTTGAAGTCAGAAAGCAGTCTTCAGGCCAGG
The DNA here is from genome assembly GCF_043159975.1 of Macaca nemestrina. NCBI lineage: Eukaryota > Metazoa > Chordata > Mammalia > Primates > Cercopithecidae > Macaca > Macaca nemestrina. The sequence goes on from NC_092130.1 coordinate 114,304,796, forward strand.
CACAGTGGCTCACGCCTGTAATCCCAACACTTTGGGGAGGCCAAGGTGGGTAGATTGCTTGAGGCCAGGAGTTTGAGACCAGCCTGGCCAACATGGTAAAACCTCATCTTTACTAAAATACAAAAATTAGCTGGGTGTGGTGGCACATGCTGTAATCCCAGCTTTTTGGGAGGCTGAGGCATGGGAATTGCTTGAACCTGAGAGGCAGAGGTTGCAGTGAGCCGAGATCATGCCATAGTACTCCAGCCTGGGTGACAGAGCAAGACTGTCAAAAAAAAAAAAAAAAAAAAAAAAAAAAAAGAAAAGAAAAGAAAAGAAAAAAAGAAAGAAAGAAAATAAAAGAGAAAAAGAAAGCAGTCCAGCAGTCTTCAGGCAGAATTCCCTCTTCCTAGAGGGATGTCCATGTTTTTTTCCCTTAAAGTCCTCAACTGATTGAATGAAGCCTACTCCTTTAATACAGGGTAAGCTGCTTTACTCAAAGTCTACTGATTTAAATATTAATCTCACCTAAAAAAATACTTTGACAGCAAAATCTAGGCTAGTATTTCACCAAATATCTGGGTACTAGTCAAGTTGACACAAAATTAACCCACACAGTAAGAAACACATTTTATACTACAACTTCATGAACAAAACATATGTGCAAGTGTATCTACAAGAGTTTCAGAAAGCAATAAGTACTCCCAGTAAACCTTTGTACACTGACATTTTCTATTCCATGTTTTTCTAGCTCATTAAAAAGAAAAACATGCTGTAACCCATCAATTTAATTTCACAGCCCAGAAATGTATTACACAGATTGAAAAACTGCTCTAGATGACACATCTATTTACTGATGTTTTAGAATACTGGTAAATAAATGCATCACAGTGCCACCAGAATATAATATTTGAGAAGGAAATTGAATACATTTGAACACATGAAATATAATGAACATGTGTATATAAGAAAAATATATAAAATGCCTAATTCCTTATCACTATAGGACTAACATATGGGTATAGTATTTTATCACCATCATGATAAATATTTGAGAATAAAATCAGGCATGCCTAAAGATATAAGATCAGAGGCAATCAGCTGCAGCTTAGTATCCTATAGGGGTTATCACCAATGTGATCAATACAATTCTCTTAAACACCATTATTCCTCCCATTAAAAAAATGTCAAATTATATCTGATAAAAGTGATCAGCAAGTAATTTATTTAAAATTTAGATTGAGAAAATCATTACTTCTTCAGCATGGAGAGAATAAGAGGAGAAACATAAATTGTTTTGGTGAGACAACTGAGAAAAAATGTATGGATTAAAAAAAAGACCAAAAAACAGCTAACCTCGTTTTAGTTCCTTTAACCTTTTTTCACTCTGGATCTAAACCCAGTTTTAAAACTTAAATGAGACTTGTCTTAGTGACTAATGATATGACTCAGAAGGTTAACTCTTCAGAACTAATTCTGTATACTTTTAATATGCACCTAGTAAGTTTTGATGACCCTTAAAAGAACCTGAGCAGGAGTATATCTAAAAATAATTCATAATAGCACCTTACTTATATACATCTGATTTTAAAAACCTTTTATATTTTGCTCCTTAAAAGTCAGATAAAGGTCAAAATAGAGGGAAAATTATGCTAAGAATGATCTAAGCTCAAACTTAGACGTTAGCTTTGTATAGAAGTAGGTAAGAAACGATCCTTTTAGACTGAGAAAGGTGGGATCTTTGAAATTGGAGATACTACTTCTGAGGAAGACCTGCCTAAAATAAATGTTTTCAAAACTAGAAAGATTTATAACACAAACTAGCATAAACATTTCTTGTACAATTAATAAATAAACATCTACAGTTAGAGAGGCAGAATAGCTTACTGGTTAAGAGTACAAATTCTGAGGAGCTCAAAACATTCAAATGATTCATGTTCACTGCCTACCACATTTATCTAAAGTATGATAAATTTTATATTCTCTTAGTTTGCACAGAGGTAGAGGCCATTACCAAAGAAGGTACACAGAGAAAAGAGATCTCCATGTGTTTTGTTACTATGTTTCAAGTGCTTGTTTTTCTTCATTTATTATGGTAGTTAAGTAAAAACAGCAGAACACAAAAGAATAAGTTTCAAAAATTTCAATTATGTACCAATGTATGCATAGGCAAATTAACTTGCTAAAATTAAGAGTTGTGCAGCCAGACATAGGATTTCAGGTAATCTATTACTTCTATTTAAAAAATTTTTTAAATGTACTGTTATATTAAATTTTTAATAAAATAAAGGAAAACAAATCAAGTAAGGTCATAGTATTGGCTAAGCCAGAGAGTCCCAAAAGTGCTCAATAGTTACACTTGCAGGTGTGCATTGCAGAGCCTCAGGCACCTCTGAGTGCAGACAACCCTACCTCTTTGCCTGATCAAAGGCAGGAACAAATGGTTAGGCCTGAGGTAGGTCAAATGACTGGCATAAAACTGCCCAACAGGGACCTTCCACTGTGGATCGTGGTTAACCCATTCGACCACATCTTTTCCTTTGGGGAGGCAGAAATGCTAGTAGGCAAATAAAAAATGGGATGTTGACTAAGTTCAGGATATATCCTTTCCAGTTTTGGAAGTCAAAAATCCCAGAATAACTTCATTGTTGAAAACATAGTGTTTCTGTGTAAATTTGCAATAAGATTAAATTTCTGAAAATAATACATGAATGTATTTTCCCTGAAAATGTAAAGTATCAGAGTAATTTTCATATAGAAAAAAATACTAAAAGCAGAATCTAAATATAAATTAACAGTGTTATGTCTAGTGTCATGTCCAGGGCAGGTTGGTATGTACAAAAGAAGTCTACACGCAAAGAAATTGTTAGTTCTTGAGCATACCAGATGCCTGATGATAAGTAACTGAATTAATAATACAAATATATAAGCATTAAGACTTTTAAAAGGACTTTCAAGAACTAAACCACACTGATTTGTTTTTTATGCACATTACTGTGACAATTTCTCAAGTACCTTTGGTATTTTCAAATTTCAAGTATCCCATTTTTCAGTTTATCCTGAGTAACTTGTTTTTCTATCAGGGACCCAACATGTTCTTTTAAAATATATAATTACAAGGTTTTGGTATATTCTTTTAAAATAAAGTATTTCATGTGTAAAAATAAACAGAACTAATAATATACACCTATAACCCACCATCCAACTTAAGAAATAAAACACTACAGACATGACCAAAGCTCTCTATGACTGTGAACCCCAACATTTTCCTTCCCCCGAGATAATAATTATGCTGTTTCTCATCTATTATTTTCATGAATGTTTTAATACTTTTACAACATCTCTATATATCCATAAATAATAGTAGCAGTGTTTTTTCTTCATTTTTTGCACATTTTATCTTCAAAGACTTTTGAAAAACTATGCACCATCTTGCACATTTCAGGTGACACTTAAGTAATGACAAAGGATGCATTTTCTAGCTTATTGTATACTGAATGCACGCTTTAAGTATGTTTTTGTCAAAGCCTTGGAGCTGCAGTTCAGCTTATTCAATACACAGAGAATACAACCATATAACTTAATTGGCAAGGCTAGTCCTCATTGTCAAACTCAACCAGTCAAATCTGACTTACTATCTGTCAGAAAAAGTCTGACTTAATTTTAAAATTCAAATAAATGTGTTATTATGCATCCCCATGACAACTTTCTCACTTGTGAATTTTAATTTTAAGATAGATAAATGGACAGCTAGCTAGCTAGGTAGACAAAGAAGCTATAACATAAGGCATGGAGCCTGGCCATGAGTTTGTTGCCTGGATGAAATAATGTATTACCCCTTCACTAATTTTTATTAATGCTTTCTTTGCTTTGCTCTCAAGGGACTATCCCTCAAGAGAGATTCACTCTCCAATTGTCTGCTTGAGTGGCACCCAGGAGATTTTTAAACTGCAACGCAAGACACCATAGTAAGATTTAGTATGGAAAAGGGGTAAGCTTTTCTTCTGAAAAGTGGGAGACAGATGATTTTGAAAGAAATGAGAAAGGAGAACTGGCAGACCAGAAGGAGTTCTCAGGTAGATAGTTTTTAGGAAGGACTGCATATGGAAAGAGAGAATGAGGAAATTATTATTATTATTATTATTATTATTATTATTTTTTTTTTTTGAGATGGAGTCTCACTCTGTCACCCAGCCTGGAGTGCAGTGGTGCGATCTCAGCTCACTGCAAGCTCTGCCTCCCGGGTTTACGCCATTCTCCTGCCTCAGCCTCCCGAGTAGCTGGGACTACAGGCACCCCGCCACCTCGCCCAGCTAGTTTTTCGTATTTTTTTTAGTAGAGACGGGGTTTCACCGCGTTAGCCAGGATGATCTCGATCTCCTGACCTCGCGAGGCCCGTCTCGGCCTCCCAAAGTGCTGGGATTACAGGCTTGAGCCACCGCGCCCAGCCGGAAATTATTTTTTTAAAGCTATTCATAACTGTATATCCCATAGTAAGTCTTTGTGTATCCAGTGGTATAGACATCCCAATTTGAAAACCATTGATCATTACCAGGATTGACAAACTAGGATCCACCTGCCAACTGTTTCTGTAAATAAAGGTTTTACTGGACATAGCCACACTCACTCGTTTACATACTATCTATAACTGCTTTCATACTACAGTGGCAGAGCTTAGTAGTTTCAACAGAGACCATTTGGGTCACAAAGCCTAAAATATTTACTACCTGATACTCTGCCGAAAAAAACTGCCACTGCTCATCCATATCACTGTATATGTGGTTTTTAACATTCTTTTTAAAAAACTATCAATCAAATGCATTGGGCTGGGCACAGTGGCTCATGCCTATAATCCCAGCACTTTGGGAGGCTGAGGTGGGAAGATTGCTTGAGGCCAATAGTTGCAGATAAACCTAGGCAACATAGTGAAACCACATCTCTGCAAAAAAACCAAAAAAGTTAGCCAGGCATGATAGTGTGCACCCGTAGCCCCAGTTACTTGGGAGGCTGAAGTGGGAGGAACTCTTGGGCCCAGGAGTTCAAGACTGCAGTAAGCTATGACAGTGCCACTGCACTCCAGCTTGGGAAACAGAGCAAGACCTGTCTCTTAAAAAATTATATATCTTTGTATTGTAGGGCCATTTCATTCTAAAAGGCTTGTTATGACAAATAATAGTTCCCTCTTCTCAAAAGCAATACTTCATATTCTTTAAGCTGATGTTTATGGTCATAGTATAGGCCAAACCAAGGAGCCATAAAAGCGTCTGACAGTTACAAAGCAGACTTTGCACTTAAACACTCCATAATAGCTAACTAACATTTTAAAACTGTTACTTATTTTTTCAGTTTTAGGTACTATATATTAACTTCTCATTTTTGAAAATGAGGGTTTGCCTTATTCTTTGTGTTCCCTAATGCCCTAGTATAGTTGTAGATCCAGATATTATGAGTAAACACTGTCAACAAGTGAGTTATGTAGCAGAAAAGGATTATTTTTCCTTTCCTTCCCAAGTTTTTTCCGCAAATAAATGAATTTTGTTTATTTACCATGTACTGTTCGATAATTCAGCCCCACTTGGTATGTTCAGATGTATCAGGTACTCTATGTATTTCATGCTTTTGGGGAAAAAAAATCTCTCCATTCACTCTGCCTGGACTGGTTGCCTTTCATACTCTAGTAGCCTTTGCCAATGCTGCAGTTTTATTTCTTGGATCTCACCCCTCCCTTTTTCTTTGTTCACTCCTTTAGTCACTTTGTGAGAAAGGGTTTGTAGGAGATAATTCTATGAGACTTTGCATGTCTAAAACTCTGTTTAGCCTACATTCAGGCTTAAATCATACAACTGGGTATACAATCTAGACTAGAACTGTCAGAATGTTGAAACCATTGTTACTTCTCTGTCTTCTAGCTTCTAGTATTACTAGTTCTCTAATTTTTCTTTTCTATTTTCTGTTTGTTTCTGCCCTATATTACAGGAAATTGCTTCAATAGAAGGTTCTAAACCTTCAGTTAAATATTTCATTTCTATTGTATTTGTATTTTTCCAAGTACTCCTTTTTGTTCGTTAAATATTCCTTTTATTTTGTAGCATTAAGTTCTCATTTCATGACTGTAGTATCTTCTTGAATCACTGAGGATAGCTGTTATTTTAAGTTTTTAAGTAGTCTGTTTTATCCAAGTGTTTTACCCTATTTATTTATTTGTATGAGTCTCTGTTTTTCATTTCAGATACTTTCTTCAGATGTCTAGTGTTCCTAGGTAAATCTAGCTGGAAACTTTGATGCCACAGGTGAAACTTGTTGCAAGCTCAGTTTCACTATAATCTAATTAGGGTTTCAGGTCCTTCTTCTTGGTTGGTAAGAGTCCCCAAAGATGAATCTTCTAATACTCTGCCTGGAACATAAAGGCCTGTTTGTCTTCATTTGAAAACCCAGTAGGGAAAAAGATCTAGAGGTCTCATTTTCAGTATGTACATATTCATTTAATTCCTCTATTTTTCAGAATGGTATATCTTCTCTCAAATTAGTCAGGAAAGCAGTGCTACAAAGTCTGGACTATTTTCTCTTTCCCATGCATAAACTTCTAGTTTTCAACTGGATAGAGAAGAGGCAGTTGTCTAGTTGTACGATATCACAAAGGGAATAAAACAGCACCCTTTTCTTTATTTCTAGGAGATTTAAAATTGATATAATGTTATTATTTAATAAGGGTCATGTTCAAACTTCACCAGTTACCCCTCAATACTCTTCCTTACAGCAAAGTTATTTCTCCAATCTAGGATAACATGTTACATTTAGTTGTCATGTATCAGTCCTTCTTAGTCATTCATGTCACTGACATGACAAGCCTGGTGTTATATGAAATGTCTCCCAATTTAGGATTTCTGGTTGTTTCTTTCCGTCTTTTTCCTTCTGGTTAGATTAAGGTTATGAATTATTAGCAAGAATACTATATGAGGAGATGGGAGCAAGAGGTCCAAATAGAAGCCTCCATCAATCATCCTCACTGCAGGAACACCAAATTGAAAAACTATTCACACACAAAAAAGCACCTTCATAAGAATCAAAAATCAGCTTAAGCAGCAGTTCAGCCGCAGTCAGGTAGAGCACCAAGCAGTCTCTTGGGGTCCTTGATTCCAGGCCTTGACTCTTGGAAAGCAATTCTGGACCTGCCCTGAGTCAGAAGAAAGTCCACTGCCCTGAAGGGAGAGTCCTAGGCCTAGCAGCATCCACCACCACAAACTGACGGAAGAACCCTCCTGTGCCTTAAATAAACATCAGCAGTAGCCTGGCATTACTCGCCATGAGCTTGGGGTGGTAGTGGCCATGGTGAGAACTCCTTAGCTTCTGGAAAGGGGAGAGAAGACTGGGAAGAACTTCCTCTTCTGGCTCTGGTGCCAGCTTAGCCACAGTAGAACAGAGCATCAGATAGATTCCTAAGGTTCTCAACTCCAGGCCCTGGCTCCTGTTTGGCATCTCTAGATTCACCTGGAACCAAAGAACTCACCTCCCTGAAGAAAAGAACACAAGCTTGCCTGGCTTCATCACCTGTTGACAGTGGAGCCCTAGGGCCTTGAGCGAACATCATTGGTGGTAGCATAGAGGGAGAGACTGAGAGAACGTAAGGGAAGACAACAGGAGCCTTTGCCTGGTAATCCAGAGAATTCTTCCAGATCTTATCCAAGACCACCAAGACAATACTTCAACAAGTCTGCAAGAACCACAGCATTATTGGGCTATGAGTCCCCCGCTAATGCACATACAGATGCAGTGACTAAAAACTTGGATTACAACATTCAAGTCGTTTCAAATATTTGGAAACCCTTCCCAAGAAGGAGAGGTACAAACAAGCCTAGATTGTGAAGATTAAAATAAATACCAAATTCTTCAATGCCCAGACCTGATGAATGTCCACAAGCATCAAGGCCATCTAGGAAAACAAAACTTCACCAAAGGAACTAAATAAAGCACCAGTAAAGAATACTGGAGAGACAGAGATATGTGACCTTTCAGACAGAGAATTCAAAATAGCTATTTTGAGGAAGCTCAATGAAATTCAAGATAACAGAGAGAAGTAATTCACTATTCTATCAGATAAATTTAACAAGGGCATTAAAATAATTAAAAAGACTCAAACAAAATTCTGGAGTTGAAAAATGCAATTAACATACTGAAGAATGCATCAGAGTCTCTTAACAGCAGAAGTGATAAGCAGAAGAGAGAATTAGTGAGCCTAAAGACAGGGTATTTGAAAAAATACAGTCAGAAGAGACAAAAGAAAAAAGAATAAAAAACAAGGAACCATGCCTACATGATCTAGAAAATAACTCAAAAGGACAAATCTAAGAGTTGCTGGTCTCAAAGAGGAGGTAGAAAGATAGGGGAAGAAAGTTTATTCAAAGGGAAAATAACAAGGAACTTCCCAAGCCCAAAGAAATCAATATTCAAGTATAAAAAGGTTATAGAACACCAAGCAGATTTAACCCAAATATAAGACTACCTCAAGACATTTAATAATCAAACTACCAAAGGTAAAGGATAAAGGATCCTAAAAGTAGCAAGAAAGAAATAACATACAATGGAGCTCCAATACACTTGGCAGCAGATTTTTCAGTGGAAATTGCACATGCCAGGAGAGAGTGGCATGACATATTTAATGTACAAAAGAAAAAAAACTTTTATCCTATGTATTAGTTGTTCTCATGCTACTAATAAAGACATACCTGACAATGGGTAATTTAAAAAGGAAAGATTTAATTGACTCACAACTCAGCATGGCTGGGGAGGCCTCAGAAAACTTATAATCATGCCGGAAGGGGAAGCAAACATGTCCTTCTTCACATAATGGCAGGAAGAAGTGACAAGCAAAAGGGGAAAAAACCCTTATAAAACCATCACATTGCATGAGAACTCACTCACTATCATGAGATCAGCATAGAGGCAAACACCTCTATGATTCAGTTACCTCTCACCGGGTCACTCCCACAACACGTGGGGATTATGGGAACTACAATGCAAGATGAGACTTGGGTGGGGACACAGTCAAATCATATCATCCTAGAATAGAATACCCAGCGCAAATAGCTTTCAAACATGAAGGAGAAATAAAGACTTTACAAAATAAACAAAGCTAAGAAATTTCAACACCAGACCTCTCCTACAAAAAATGTCAATCAGAAAGAAAAGCATGTTAACGAGCAACAAGAAATCATCTGAAGGTAACAAACTCACTAGTAATAGTATATAAACAGAAGAATATAGAATATTGTAAAACTATAATTGTGCTGTAATATTTGTAAACTATTAATATGATGAGGAGAAAGACTAAAAGATAAACTGATCAAAAATAATAACTACAATAATCTTTCAAGACAGTAGAGTAATATACAAATTGAAACAAGAAAACTTAAAAAGCAGAGGGGACAAAGTTAAAGTGTACAGTTTTTATTAGTTTTCTCTTCCTCTGTTTGTTTATGCAATCAGTGTTAAGTTGTCAGCAGTTTACAGTAATGGGTTATAAGATAGTATTTGCAAGCTTCATGGTAACCTCAAATGCAAAAACATACAATAGATACACACACACACACACAAAAGAATAAATTAAAACATAACCACCACAGAAAATCTCCTTCACTAAAAGGGAGACAGGAAGGAAGGAAAGAAGGAAGAGAAACCCACAAAACAACCATGAAACAACAAAATGTCAAGAGTAAGTCCTTATCAATAAAAACATTAAATGTAAATAGCATGAATTCTCTACTAAAAGACAAATTAGCTGATGAATTAAAAAACAAGACCCAACAATCTGTAAAGACTCGTATAGACGGAAAATAAAAGGATGGAAAAAGATATTTTATGCAAATGGAAATCAAAAAAGAGCAGGAGTAGCTATACTTACATCAGACAAAATAGATTTTAAGACAAAAACTATAAAAAGAGATAAAGGGCGGGCACGGTGGCTCATGCCTGTAATCCCAACACTTTGGGAGGCTGAGGTGGGCGGATCACGAGGTCAGAAGACAGAGACCATCCCAGCCAACATGGTGAAACCCCACCTCTACTAAAAATACAAAAATTAGCTGGGCATGGTGGCACGTGCCTGTAACCCCAGCTACTTGGGAGGCTGAGGCAGGAGAATTGCTTGAACCAGGGAGCCAGAGTTTGCAGTGAGCAGAGATCGCACCATAGCACTCCAGCCTGGTGAAGGAGCAAGACTCTGTCTCAAAAAAAAAAAAGGCCGGGCGTGGTGGCTCAGGCCTGTAATCCTAGCACTTTGAGAGGCCGAGGCGGGTGGATCACAAGGTCAGGAGATCGAGACCATCCTGGCTAACACGGTGAAACCCCGTCTCTACCGAAAATACAAAAAATTAGCCGGGCGTGGTGGTGGGTGCCTGTAGTCTCAGCTACTGGGGAGGCTGGGGCAGGAGAATGGCGTGAACCCGGGAGGCGGAGCTTGCAGTGAGCCCAGCTCATGCAGCTGCACTCCAGCCTGGGCGACACAGCGAGACTCCGTCTCAAAAAAAAAAAAAAAAAAAAAAGAGATAAAGAAGGTCATTATATAATGATAGAGGGATCAATTCACCAAGAAGATATAAGAACTATAAATATATATCCACCCAACTCTGGAGCACTCACACATATAATGCAAATATTTAATTAGAGTTAAAGAGACAGACCCCAAAACAAAAATAACTGGAGGACAGGAGCCATGGCTCACGCCTGTAATCCCAGGTCTTTGGGAGGCCAAGGTGGGCACGTCACTCGAGCTCAGGAGTTCAAGACTAGCCTGCGCAACATGGAGAAATCTTGTCTCTACTATAAAATACAAAAAAACTAGCCGTATTTAGTGGCATGCACCTGTGGTCCCAGCTACTTGGGGGGCTGAGGTGGGAGGATCGCTTGAGCCTAGGAGGTGGAGGTTGCAGTGGGCCATGCCACTGCACTCCAACCTGGGTGACAGAGTAAGACCCCATCTTAAATAAATAAATAAATAATAAATAAATAAATGGAGACTTCAACATCCCACTTTAAGTACTGGAAAGAACATCCAGACAGAAAATCAACAAAGAAACACTGGACTTAATCTGCACTACAGACCAAACGGGCCTAATAGATATTTACAGAATATTTCATCAAACAGCTGCAGAATGCACATGCTTCTCCTTAAGCACATGGATCATTCTCAAGGACAGAGTATATGTTAGGCCACAAAACAACTCTTAAAAATTTCAAAACAATTGAAATCATCTCAAGTATCTTCTCTGACCACAATGGAACAAAACTAGAAATCAAGAGCTAGAGGAATTTTGGAAACTACACAAACACATGGAAATTAATATGTTCCTTGAATGACCAGTGGGTCAATGAAGAACTTAAAAGGGAAACTGAAAAATTTCTTGAAACAAATGAAAATGGAAACACAATGTACCAAAACCTATGGGATACAGAGAAAGCAGTACAAGACAAAAATTTATAGCTATAAGAGCCTACACTAAAAAAGTAGAAAAACTTCAAATGACCTAATGATGAAAGTTAAAGAATTACAAAAGCAAGAGAAAACCAAACCCAAAATTAGCAGGAGAAAAGAAATAACAAAAATCAAAGCAGAAACAAATGAAATTTGAAGAAAATAATATGAAGAAAATAATACAAAAGACTAAAAAAAAGAAAAGTTATTTTTAAAAGATACACATAATCAACAAACTTTTTGCCAGACTAAGAAAAAAGACAGAAGACCCAAACGCAAAAAATAAGACATGAAAAAGGAGACATTACAACTGATAACACAGAAATTCAAAAGACTGGAAAACCTACAAGAAATGGGTAAATTCCTAGACACATACAACCTACTGAGATTGAATCACAAAGAAATCCAAAACCTGAACAAACCAATAAGAGCAATATCGAAACCATAATAAAGTCTCCCAGCAAAGAAAAGCCCAGGACCCAACTGCTTCCCTGCTGAACTTTACCAAACATTTTGAGAATAACTCATATTAATCTTCCTCAAACTATTCCGAAAAATGGAGGAGGAGGGAATACTTTCAAACTCACTCTAGCAGGTCAGTATACCAAACCTTTGTCTGATACCAAAAGCAGACAAAGACACATTAAAAAAAAAAAAAAAAAAAAGAAAAGAAAAAAAAGAAGAAGAAGAAGAAAAGAAAACTATAGGCCAGTATCCCTGATGAACACTGATGCAAAAATCCTCAACAAAATACTAGCAAACCAAATTCAACAACATATTAAAAAGATCATTCATCATGACTAAGTAGGATTTATCCTAGGGAGGCAAGGATGTTCAACATATGCAAATCATATCAACAGAATAATGACAAAAACTCTATGATCATTCAATTGCTGAGAAAATTCAATATCCCTTCATGATAAAAACCTTTAACACACTGGGTATAGAAGGAACATACCTCAACACAATAAAAGCCATACACAACAGACCCACAGCTAGTATCATATTTGCATTAGTTCATTTTCACACTGCTATAAAGAAATATTTGAGACCAGGTAATTTATTAAAAGAAGAGGTTTAATTGACTCACAGTTCTGCACGGCTGGGGTGCCTCAGGAAACTTACAATTACGGTGGAAGGGGAAGAGGCAAGTCTTACATGGTGGCAGGCGAGAGAGGGTGTGTGTGAGCACAGGAAAAATTACTACTTATAAAACCATTAGATCTCATGAGAATTTACTCACTATCATGAGAACAGCATGGGGAAAACAACCCCCATAATCCAATTATTTCCTACTAGGTCTTTTCCTAAACACCTGGGGATTACAATTCAAGATGAGATATAGGTGAGGACACAAAGCCTAACCATACTGAATAGAGAAACACTGAAAGCCTTTCTTCTAAGATCTAAAACATGACAAGAATTCCCACTTTTACTATTGTTATTCAATATAATATTGGAAGTCCTAGTTAGAGCAATCAGACAATAGAAAGAAATGAAGGTCATCCAAACTGAAAAGGAAGAAGTCAAAGTATCCTTGTTTGTAGGCAACATAATCTTATATTTGGAAAAACCTAAAGGCTTCACCAAAAAACTATTAGAACTGATAAACAAATTCAGTAAAGTTGCAGGACACACAATCAACATACAAAATCAATAGCATTTCTATATGCCACCAGCAAACAATCTGAAAGAGAAATCAGGAAAGAAATCCCACTTACAATAGCGACAAATAAAACTAGAAGCCTAGGATTTAACTTAACTAAAGAAGTGAAAGACCTATATAATGAAAACTATATAACATTGATGCAAGAAAATGAAGAAGACACTGGCAAAAGGGAAGGATATTACATGTTCATGAATTGGAAGAATAAATATTGTTAAAAATGTCCATATTACCCAAAGCAATCTACAGATTCAATGCAATCTGTATCAAAATACCAATGACATTCTTCACAGAAATAGAAAAAACAATCCTAAAATTATTATGGAACCATAAAAGACCCAGAATTGCTAAAGCTATCCTGAGCACAAAGAACAAAACTGGGGGAATCACATTACCTGGCATACGTTACACTATACAGTGATAGTAACCAAAACAGTATGGTACTGGCATAAAAACAGACACATAGGCCAATGGAATAGATTAGAGAATCCAGAAACAAATCCACACATCTACAGTGAACTCAATTTCAACAAAGGTATCAAGAACATACATTAGGGAAAGAACAGTCTCTTCAATAAACGGTGCTAGGAAAACTGGATATCCATATGTGGAGGAATGAAATGAGGCCCCCATCTCTCACCATAAACAGCAATCAAACCAAAATGAAGACTTTAAGACCTCAAACTATGAAATTTCTAAAGGAAAACATTCGGGAAACTCTCTAGGACACTGTATTGAGCAAAGATTTCTTGAGAAATACCCCACAAGCATAGGCAACCAAAGCAAAAATGGACAAATGGGGTCACATCAAGTTAAAAAGCTTCTGTACAGCAAAAGGAACAATCAACAAAGTGAAGGGACAACCCACAGACTGGGAGAACATATTTGCAAACTACCCATATGATAAGGGATTAATAACCAGAATATATAAGGAACTCAAACAACTCAATAGGAAAAATCTTATGAACAGATTAAAACGTGAGCAAAAGATCTGGATAGACATTTTCCAAAAGAAGACATGTAAATGGCAAACAGGTATATGAAAAGGTGCTCAACATCACTAATCATCATAGAAATGCAAACCAAAACTACAATGAGCTATCGTGTCACCCCAGTTAAAATGGCTTCTATCAAGAAGATGGGCAATAACAAATTCTGGTGAAAATGTGGAGAAAAGGGAACCCTTGTACACTTTTGGTGGCAATGTAAATTAGTACAACCACCATGGAGAAGAGTTTGGAGGTTCCTGAAAAAACTAAAAATGGAACTACCATATGATCTAGCAATTCTACTGCTAGGCATATATATATGTGTATATGTGTATATGTATATATATATTTATCCAAAGGAGAGGAAATCAGAATATTAAAGAGATATCTGTACTCCCATGTTTACTGCAGCACTGTTCACAATAGTGAAGACTTGGAAGCAACCTAAATGTCCACCAACAGATGAACTGATAAAGAAAATGTGGCATATACACACAGTGAAGTGCTATTTAGCCAAAAAGAAGAATGAGATCCTGTCATTTGCAACAACATGGATAGCACTAAAGGTCATTATTTTAAGTGAAATAAGGTAGGCACAGAAAGATAAACTTCACATGTTCTTACTCATTTGTGGGAGCTAAAAATTAAAACAGTTGAACTCATGGAAATAGAGAGTAGAAGGATGATTGCCAGAAGTCTGGGTGTTACAGGGAGTGGGAATGGTTAATGGACACAAAAATATAATTAGATAGAATGAATAAAATCTAGTATTTGATAGTACAACAGAGTGACTACAGTCAACAATAATTTATTGTATATTTCAAATAACTAAAAGAGTATAGTTAGATTGTTTATAATACAAGGAAAGGATAAATGCTTGAGGTGATAGATAACCCATTTACCTTGATGTGATTATTATGCATTGTATGCCTGCATCAAAATATCTCAAGAACCCTTTAAGTATACAACTACTAAGTACCCACAAAATCAAAAATTAAAAAGAGAATACTATGTGAATAATGTTTAATCCTCAGTGCATCATAGAAAGAAGCACACATAATATGAATCTGCCCTACTTAGTACTTCTGACCATCTAGTTAACGTGGAATCCGTCAGATCTGTCTACTAGAAAGGTCCCTTTTTCCCCTTTGTAATTGATAAGTAATCTGTAGGGAAATGCCTTTAGACCATGTCAACAGCCTGCTCCCTAATAGAGTTTGACTCAATGATTTTAGTATCGGCTGATAATTTTTTCCCAATTACCACTTGGATAGTGGTGATTTTCCAACTCTATTATTTCTTCTACATTTATTGATTAGCATCTAATTGCTTCTTAAACAGATTTTTAACTAGGTAATTGTTTTTAGTGTGAGCTTAAATTTCACTTTCAGAGTTTTCTGGCACTGCCAGTTACTGAGTATTCTGTGGTTCTGTGGTTTAAATTGGGTTACTTCTCAGGTTTCTCCTTTGCCAGATTAGGATTCATTCTTCTCAGTTTTGCTAAATCCATTACCACTTGTCCATCTGCTTTCTGGCCTCCAAAACATTATTGCTGGTTTGCATGCTTACATTTCTTTGACCTTGTGGGTTTACGCCTTTTAAAATAAATTCCTTCACTACCATTTTCATTAGACTTGAGAGTTAACTTATGTGTTTGACCCACCATCGTTACTTGAAAGCCCTTTATGCTTTCCTTGCTTTCAAACTTTATGTAAATGGTATATTGTATGAAATCTTCTGTAGGTTTTTTTTTTTTTTTTTTTTTTTTTTGCTCAGTATCATTGCCTCTAAGATTTATCCATGTTAAAACATACAGCTCTAGTTCATTCTTTTTTAAGTAGTTTTTTTTTTTCATTCATTTTAATGAATGATGTTAAACAGGTATGAACACACTGCAATTTTCTCATTCATTTCCACTATATTACTAAAAGTGATATTGTGAAGTTTGGGGTGGGGAGTGGGAGGTCCATTTTACCATAAAAATATACATAAACTCTTTGCAATTTAAGTCAACAGGAAGTAGGATTCTATACATAAAATGGCAATTTTAAGACATTTTAATTCTGTAACTTATAAAATGAACCTAGTAATACTGGGCACAGATAACTCACTCCATGAATGCCAGTTATTTGGAGACAACACTGAAATGGGCCTGAAAAATTCAGAAATAAGATTCCTCTCTCAATGTTAAACTATAAGATCAACACATTATAAGCCACAGCAGAAATATGAAAAGGATAAAACAAAAAATAGCTGCAGGGCCAGTAACATCTGACCAGAGTATAACTACTTTCATAGCAAAGGAAATATGTCAACCAGAACAGAGAAGCAAAGAAAAAAATAGAATCATAGAGACAAATGCTGGCAATCCATAGTAACACTGTCCATGGGAATAGAAGACTTAACCAGCACCTGGTAATTTTTCTATTCCAATTCGTAAGGCTCATTCTAATACAGGGATAGAATTGAAAATTGTAGCTAATTCTCTTTAAATATTTCTATTGCTGGGGGTCAGACTATCCTTGTTATAAGGTGGATGCAACATGAAATTTTAAGCCTGAGGCAATTAAACATTTATTTTACTTAACTCCTCTTATTCTAATGTCATATTTTCCAAGCAGTCTCCTGGTTTTTTTTTTGTTTTTTGTTGTGTTTTGTTTTGTTTTTTACTGTGCCAATTTCATTTCTTACTGTAAATTAATACATGGGAATTGGCCACCATCTCAAATTCACATGCATTTTAGTCATTGTGATGTCCTTTAGGGCCAAGCAACCTTAGACATGAACAAAAGTGAGTCTTTGGAGCCCCCAGCCTAGATTTGAGAATATGGTCAAGTAAACAAGATACTATGATGTGTTGTCCTATCCAGCCATCCCATCCTTTTTTTAGACCACAGCAGCACCATCTCCAACTCCATTCTCTATTGGTTTCTAGAATCTCCTCTTTCTCTTTTATGGAGCGTGTATATTAAAAACGAAGTAGGCAGAGCTCTAATATTGTAACTTTTTTCTACTACCTGTAAACCTATACTAAATCATATATTTTGTAAAAAATTGGTAATAAATGTAACCACTTGTTCAAACAAAAAACTTTACTCTGTTCCTATTTTGTTAGTATATATAAAAAAGAAGCAATATTTCAAAGTATTTGCTATAAGTGGCTTCTAACGGAATAGAGTTAGGACTAGAAAAAGTCCACCTCATTAGCTCTGTGAAATGTGAATTCACCTTATACAGCACTGAAGAACATGTGCTGAACTATTACCAGATGCTCCTCAACTTATGATGGGATTATGTCCATATAAACCCATCACAAAATTGAAAATATCTTAAGTCAAAATGCGCTTGATACCCTTAACCTACCAAATATTATAGCTCAGCCTAACCTATCTTAAACGTGCTCAGAACACTTACATTGCTTACAGTTGGGCAAAATTAACTAACACAAAGCCTATTTAATAATAAAGTGTTAAATATCTCATGTAATTTATTGAATACTATATTGAAAGTAAACAACAGAATGGCTGTATGGGTATTCAGAAGTATAGTTTCTACTGAATGCATATTGCTTTTTCACCATCGTGAAGTTAAAAAATCCTAAGCTGAACTATCCTAAGTAAGGGACTGCCTGCATTGGTAACCTGCAGTTAAATGTGAATTCCTATGAACAAAATATAGACAACGATCAACTTGGAAATATGTTTACTTTCACAACATTATTTTCTAGTGGGCTGATAGAAATTCAAACCCATCTTACAGAAACCATGTAATTACATAGTATTGTGATTTTTAAGTCTATAATGGCCAATGAAACCAATAATGAATCAGGCTCTGTGTTAGGTGCTTATGACACACAAATGAGTAAGTTATAATCCCTGTGCCAAACAGCTAATAGTTAGAAATATGGACAAATAAAACACACAATTTTAATACTGAATTTAAAGGGTTGTACAGGAGTACACAGCAGTGTAGTTATACCAAGAAAGTAGTGATTAGCTCTATCAGTTAAGAAGTTGAGGAGAAAAAAAGGTGAGGAAAACAACCGAGGACTTAAAAGGGCATTTTAAAAGGAATTAAACATAAGCAAGAGTATGCCAGTTGATGGGAGAAGGAGAAGACATTAAATTTACGAAAGAGCAGGGAGTTCCTTGAAGAGTAGGGTAGATAGAACAAGCCTAAGGAGGCAAAGCCAGAAAGTTGAGCTGGACCCAAATCAGGAAGCCTTGCATAGTATGCCAAGGAGTTAGACCTACTACTGTTGGCCAGAGCTCCCAGAAAGTGTGACTAAAAAATGATCCCTTCAGTTTTCAATGTGGCCAGGAGAATTACTGTTTGATCATAGGGTAGGTATATGTTTGATTTTATAACAAACTGTCAGTTTTCAAACGTGATTGTATCATTTTCACCCCAACCAGCACTGTACAAAAGTTGTGGGTGCTCCAGTGATGGTGTTGCCAATCTTTTAAATTTAAGCCATTTTAATGGGTGTGTAATGGTATGTCATTGTGGTTCCACTGATTACTAGTGTTGTTAAGTATATTTTCATATACCTAAAATGTATCTTACAGAGTGCCTGTTCAAGATTTCTGCCCAATATTTATTAGTTTCTTTTTTATAACACTGAGTTGAGGTGTTCTTTATGTAGCCTGGAAACAATTCCTTTGTGAGATATATGTACTATGATTATTTTCTCTTAGTCTTTTGATTTCCTAATGTTCTCTTATAACTAGTATTACAATTTAGTTCTGATTAAAACTGATTAGTCTCTATTTTTCCTTTACAGATTGTTCTGTCTCCTGTCTACCTCAAAACTGCAAAGATATTCCATTGTTTTTTTCTTCTAGAAGCACAATAGTCTGGCTTTTACATCTAGTCTATGATCCACCTTAAATTAATATTTGTGTATGATGTGAGGTAGGGATCATTTTTTTCCCTATATGGATATTAAGTTATACCAGAATCATTTGCTAAAAAGACTTTCCATTCCTAATTGTATTGTTTTGATGTCATTGTTAAAAACCAACTGGTTGAACAGCATCAACTTTTTGGACTTTTGTTCTTTTCCATTGATTTATTTATCCAGTATCCTAATGCCAGTATCATACTGTCTTGATAACTATAGTTTTAAAGTAATTCTTAAAGTCAGACAGTATTAGTTCTTTAATTTTCATCTCCTTTTTCATGGCTGCTTTCAGCTATTCTAGGTCTTTTACATTTCCAAATACATTTTCAAATCAGCATGTTGATTTCTACCAGAAAGTCTGATGTGGTTTTAACTGGATATTTATTTTATTAAATCTATAAATCAGTGGTTCACAAAATGTGGGCTATGAACCATCAGCATCAGCATTATCCAGGAACATGTTATAAATGCAAATATTCACACCTACCCCAAAACCAGTGGATCAAAAACTCTAAAGCTTGGGGTCCAGCAATCTGTGTTTTAACAAGTCTTTCAGGTGATGCAGATGCAAAATAAAAGCATAAGAACTACTGTGGATCAGTTTGGGAAGAATGAATACATTAGCAATATTGTACATTCCAATCCATGAACAGATACTTCTCCCCATTTATTTTGGTCTTATTTAATTTATCTTACTAACATTTTGTAGTTTTGAGTACACAGATCTTGCACATGTTTTAATAGTATTCTAATACATAGAATACTAAATTCCATAGTATTCTATGTTTTCTAATACTGTTGTAAATGGCATTCTAATGGCTGCTGGCTAATCTTTAGCCATAATATATACGAGATATGGAAGGAAGTTTATTTGGAGTTGGGTATTCACTAAAAGATCTGAAAAAAAAAAATTTAGTTTCTGGATTCAGCTGTCAATTTGGAAGGAAGATAGTGGACAGGGGAACATGATGAAGTGCACCAGGAACATAAGATCAGCAAAATCTAAACAGTGGCAAACTCTACAGGCCAACTAGGTTGGGTTTTTTAACACATAAATTTGTAAGGAAGTAAAAGGGATGGAAGAGGATAGACTGAAAGATTTAAAACAAATATGAAGTTTTTACAAAATGGACAAGTCTAAACTATAATGTATATTTCAATGAAAAAAACTATTTAAAATGAGAGGAAATGATTACTATAAAAGTTGGGTTAAGGTTTGCTTTTGTCAGGAGAGAGAAGTTGTGATTAGGATGGGATAAATGGGGCTGAAGTAGATGGCAAAGTTCTACTTCTTGACCTGGGTGGAATTTGCCTTATAATTTCACAGTTTAATAACTATATAAGCTATTTTTTTGTTATGGTTTATAAATATATGTTTTACTTTACATTAAGAAAATTTTTTTCCTCTTAATATGATGTATCTAGAATTTGGATTTGAAGAGTGTAAAAGTTACAGTTGTAAGAACTGTGTTTGATAAAAACTAAAGTGTGCCTAATGAAGTGGTTGTTCACTTGAGGCAGGGATACTAGTGTGGATAAAGTCAAAGAACTGGGCAGCTAAAATTTGGGAAGGCATTGAAAGGAGAAGACCATATGGCAGATTCTAATCTCAGCCATCAGTATGGTAGACTGTCTTGGATGTTGGCAAACAAAATGATGGTCAGGTACAGAGAAATATACATGGCTTACAAAGGTTCTCCACTCTCTTGGGCCCACAAACAAAGACTATTTGGGGAAGCAAGAAGCAGTTGAACTCTCTTTCTGTGGGGCATGGGAAAGTGAGCACAACTTACTTCAAGGAAAAAAAGGAACTCACTATCTTGCAGGCACAGACAGATTTCAGTTGAGGTTATGTGGTAGAGAAAGTTCCCAGGAAAATATTAATCATGAATGGTAATTTGCTAACAAAGAAACAGAAATGCCTGAAACACAATGGAAAGGGCCAAGAGGAAGGAAGAGAGAGAGAGAGAGAGAGAGAGAGAGAGAGAGAGAGTGTGTGTGTGTGTGTGTGTGTATTAGGGAGGGTACAAAGCAGCATAAAGAACAATGTGATTAACAGTACACTAAAAGGGAGGCAACAAAAGAGGGCTCATTTTGGATAATCAAAATTAACAAGAGTGAGCTCAGGGATGGAAGGACTTGGTGTGTTCTGGCTAGAGATTGTTTGAGGTGCTGAAATTACCTAAAATTTACAGACGTCGTGCCTGAGGCCCAACTATTGCAATTGCCTCCATTAATCACTTTGCACATTAATATTTCTATGAAGAAGGCTTTCAAAGTTCTGAGGATGGAGGAAGCAAGTGATAACAGTAGCTCTTATTATGACCAAGAGAAGGAGAAACAGAAAGCTCTTCAATCCATCCTTCACTGTAAACTATTGGGCATACTTCTGAATCCTGGATCACATTGCCTTTTATTTTTTTCCCCCAAAACAGCTTTTATTCCAAATTTTATCAGTGTTGGAAAGAAGGATCTGAGAAAAGCAGGCCAAGGCAGAAGCAATATACAAAGCTAGAAACGGGTCAAGAGATGTACTCAGTCAGACGCTGGCCGAATGAACATTGATGGGTTCAGTATATGACAAATGTATGGAGCAAGTAAAGATAAGCATGCCAGTTGAGGTATCATCATGATTCTGCTCTAGAGCACTCCACCTCCCAACAAATGGGGACTGAGTATTGGAGCCCATTTATGTTGTCATCAGGGTTTGTAGTAGTGAGGGAATAGGCAACAGAAAAGAGGAGGGAAGTCCTAAATAGTAGAAGAAAGGGAATGCCTCTAGAAAAATAGTAAACAAGGCAGTATACTAATGCATTTAGAGACTCTCCTTTTATGAAATTACTTCTTATAAAATAACTTTAGAGATCTTTATGTATTTTTAAAATTAAAATTATAAAATAATTTTTATAAAATAATCTATATAAAAATTATGTTGTAAAACACATATACCATAGCATTTCTATGTTTTTTTATTGTTTACCACTGACTACCCATTTTTAAGTTTTAAATAAAAATTCAACTAATAATTACTGTTATAAAATACTTGCTAATTCTGTGTTTCTTTGGATACTTGATGGATTTAAATATATAATATTAAGGAAAACATAAGAGCATGATTTGGATAGGTCAAAGAGATTCAGTGTTTCTCAAACTTTTCCACAAAAGTTTGAGTATTGGCACAGAGAACTCCCAGGACCCAGGGGAAATGACCTGGTGCAAGCTGCTCCAAGTCCAGACTTTCTAAAAAGTGTTTTAAATTTTTATTTTTCCACTTTAAAATTTATACAAATTTTGTTATATTCCATAATATGAGCATTTATGTTATCATATATTATTTTATTAATAATATAGGTTTATATATTAATTTATTATAAAATGTTTTAAGTTATTTTCTATGGAATAAAATCAACACTTTGGGAAAATACATCATAGTTTTTCTGAAGTTTCATGTATCCTTGGGAATATATACTCCTAAATTATATCTTCCTTGTGTAGTCTTACCTCCATAGTAGGTGGAGTCTTTCTTGTTCTTCTAATCCAAGCTAGAAAGAAAAATAGTATTTAAATGTCAGTTTCCCATAATTTGTCCAAACATTTTAATCATTCATCCATAAAACAAATTTTTTTGAGTACCTACTCTATATTATTTCAGGTACCAGCGATACAGCAGGGAATAAAACAGATCAAGTCCCTTCTCTACTGTAGCACATGTACTACTGAAGGGGTTACAGAAAATAAACACACAAACATATGTTTGGTGGTGATATGTGTCACGATGAGAATATAATAGTGTAGAGAAGATAAAGAGGGGACAATTTCATATCTTTAAAATCATACCTCCTAATTATCTAAATTCAACTAGGTATATTTATGGCATGCAAGCCAAACCAAAATACAGCAAACTTCAAGGCAATATCAAAATTATATTATTCTGGAAATTTGAATTAGTTATTGTTCAATTCCTTAGAAAAGTTTTCATTTATAGAGATTTCTTTTCTGATTTGCTCCAGCAAACAGCTACTCAAATGGTTGAAAAATATCATCAGGCCTTAGCTCTAACACTTGGGAGATGGGCTGCAGAGATAGAGCCCACATTTGTTAAGTGGTTGTTGGGAACTGGGTACTGTGCTGGATGCTTTGCAGCAATGGGAAGGGAGTGGGGCAGCTGCCTCTAGGGAAGTTATCAGAATCACATGGAAGACAGTATAGTATAGTGCTTATGAGAACGATTCTAAAGTCAGATTTTCTGGATTTAAATCCCAGCTTCATCACTTACTGTCAATGTCACCTGAAGCAACTTATTTAATTTTGTAAGCATCAGGCTTCCCATCTATAAAATGGAAATTATAAAAGTATCTACACTTCAGGGTTGTTGTGAAAATTATATGAGATAATGTATATAAATGCTTACCTTGAAGCCTGGCACATAAATCTAAGTTATTAATATAAGTATTATTATTCAATAAACCTTTTAAAAATAAGACTCAAAAAAAAAGATCAATAATATCTGCTTAGCCTACAATGTTATATAGGAGATTGTGAGAAAATATACTATAGGGAATATGATCTTGAAGGCCGTTGTTTTATCATTTTAGTTGATTCACTCTTCACTACAAAATTGAAGAAATAGAAACAAAATGACTTCCCCAAGTTTATACATTAAATAGTAATGGTTGTATTTGAATTCAGATCTGACACTGTCTCTGGCTCTAAAAACCATCCATGCTCAACTAAGCAGTCTTTCAAAGTTTGTGACCAACATGCAAAGAACATTAAACCAGAAAGAGGAGGCCAGGCTAGGTGTGACCCTAACTACATGTTAGAAAAATAAGAACTATTGATCCCAGTTTAGAGATTTGGAAACTGAGGCCCAGAGAGATTAAGAAACTTTCCTAATGCCATATAATTAGCGACTGGGAAATAAACCCTGGTTGAACTGGCTCTAAAGTCTTAGCTTTATCCATCTACCAGCCACTCTCTCGTGACTATCTCTAACAGCTGGCCTTATTCATCTAGGCACAGACTGTCAGTGACTTACAACAGTTTGACTTAGGATTTTCAACATTATCATGGTGTGAAACCATTCTGTTTTTCATTTCAGTACTTATTCAATGAATTACATAAGTTATTCAAAACTTTATTATAAAATAAGCTTTGTGTTAGATGATTTTGCCCAACTATAGGTTAATGTAAGTGTTCTGAACACATTTAAAGTAGGCTAGGCTAAGCTATGATGTTCAGTAGTCTAGGTGTATTAAATGCATTTTCTACATGATGATATTTTCAACATATGATAGGCTTATTGGGACATAACCTCATCGTAAACCAAGGATCATCTGTAATAGCACCAGGACCTGTCTTCATAAAAAGCCCAGCACTGAATGGTTTGTGGGGGTGGAAACAGCAACATTCACCTGCAGGCTTGGGATCAGTCATTTCCCCCTGCTCTATTGTCTCTTGCACTTATCCCTCACATGTATCTCCAATGTTCTCCATTCTCTACTACCATTTCTGAACTTCTATCCTTGTTATTCTTTCTGCATTCTCTTTCTTTCTTTTCTTTCTTTTCCTTCTTTCCCTCCCTCCCTTCCTTCCTTCCTTCCTTCCTTCCTTCCTTCCTTCCTTCCTTCCTTCCTTCCTTCCTTCCTTCCTTTCTCTCTCTCTCTCTCTCCCTCTTTCTTTCTCTCTTTCTTTCTTTCTTTCAACAGTCTCGCTCTGCTACCCAGGCTGTAGTGCAGTGGTGTGATCTCACGTCACTGCAACTTCTGTCTCCCAGATTCAAGTGATTCTCCGGCCTCAGTCTCCCAAGTAGCTGAGATTACAAGTGCTCGCCACCATGCCCAGCTAATTTTTTTATTTTTCGTAGAGATGGTGTTTCACCATGTTGGCCACACTGGTCTTGAACTCCTGACCTTCAGTGATCTGCCCACCTTGGCCTCCCAAAGTGCTGGAATTGTAGGCGTGAGCCATTGCACCCAGCCTGCATTCTGTTTCTATTAGTTTCTACTCCTATTTGGCCTATTTCTAGCCAAAACTTGTACAGATTTCTTTTATGCTTTTTTTTTTTTTTTTTTTTTTTTTGAGATGGAGTCTTGCTCTGTTGCCAGGCTGGAGTGCAGTGGTGCAATCTCAGCTCACTGCAACCTCTGACTCCCTGGTTCAAGTGATTCTCCTGTCTCAGCTTCCCAAGTGGCTGGGACTACAAGCATGTGCCACCATGCCCAGTTAATTTTTGTATTTTTAGTAGAGATGGGGTTTCACCATGTTGGCCAGAATGGTCTCAATCTCTTGACCTCGTGATCTGCTCGCCTTGGCCTCCCAAAGTCCTGGGATTACAGGCATGAGCCACAGCACCTGGGCAACTTGAACAGATTTTATCTCCCTTGTGAGTCTGTAAGGTTGTCAAAGGCAGGAGGTACCCATGGGAGATTTATTTTTCTGTCATTGTAAGTACCTACTCTTTGGGGGTATTTACTCTTTTAAATGCTTTAAAAGAGTTGGTACTTTAAAAATTATTGAATGAATATTTCTTCTGAAAAATATTTGTTCTATCAGGATTTTGATCTTTATTAGAAAATCCAGCTTAGCAATACCACAATTACTCTGTGTAGTCAAGGAAATAAGTGACTTTGGGAATTTTTCAATTGCCTCTTTATGACCCAAATTAAAGTTACTTAGATTCAGGCCAAGATGGCCAACTAGAAGCAGCTAGGGTACGTGGCTGTCATGGAGAGCAACCAAAGGGGCAAGTAAATATAGCACCTTCTACTGAAACATCCAGGTACTCTCATTGGGCTTAATCAAGGAAACACCTCGACCCCTGGAAAATGAAGAAAAGCAAGATAGCACAATGGCCCATGCTGGAGTGACATGGAGCCAGGGGAACCTCCCCCACCTGGGGAAGTGGTGAGTATTCTAACGTGTGACCCTGGGAAACCATGCTTCTCCCATGGATCTTTGCAACCCTGAGTCAGGAGATCTCCTCCTAAACCCACTCCACCAGGGTCTTCAGTCTGACACACGGAGCTGTGTGGACTCTTGGCAGAGCAGCCATTCAGGCATGTGCAGATGCGCAGGAGCTTTACATACTTAGGCTCCAGGCTTCTTGGCAAGAGTGACTGCAGCTCTGTGAGGGAAGGAGGTTGGACCTCTGTACATACCCCTAGGAAGAAGGCTGAATTGAGAAGGCTGAGGAGTGATGGTCCGCGGGCCCCACTTCCACAGAGCCTCACAGGACAAGATCTACTGGCTTAGAATTCCAGTCAACCACTGACAACAGTGTCGCCCCACCTGGGACAGAGTTCTTTGGAGGAGGGAAGGGCCACCATCTTTGCTGTTTGGATAACTCAGCAGTTCCAACCTGTGAGTTTTGGAGAGTCCAAACCGACCAGAAACAAAATGGATCCCCCAGCACAGCACAGTTGGTCTACCAAAATGAGGCCAGGCTGTTTCTTTAAAGTGGGCCCCCGATCTGTTCCTCCTCACTGAGCAGGACCTCCACATTGGGGCCTCCAGTCACCCCTGCCCATGTTCTCAGGCTGACAGATTTGAGAACTTCCTGGGACCGCTCCCAGAGAGAGAGAGACAGGCCGCCATCTTTGCTGTTTGGGTGACATAGACATTCCAGCCATCAGGCTTTGGAGAATCCAAGTTGACCAGTGGTGGAAGCAGTATCCCAGCACAGCACATCTGCTCTATGAAAGCATATCTAAGAGGTTCCAAGATGGCTGAATACGAACAGCTCCAGTCTATAGCTCCCAGCATGAGTGACGCAGAAGACAGGTGATTTCTGCATTTCCAACTGAGGTACCAGGTTCATTTCACTGGGGCTTGTCAGACAGTGGGGGCAGGACAGTGGGTGCAGTCCACTGAGTGAGAGCTGAAGCAGGGCAAGGCATCGCCTCACCCGGGAAGTGCAAGTGGACAGGAAATACCCTTTCCTAGCCAAGGGAAGTTGTGACAGACAGCACCTGGAAAATCGGGTCACTCCCACCCTAATACTGTGCTTTTCCAAGGTCTTAGAAAACAGCACACCAGAATATTATATCCTGCACCTGGCCCGGAGGGTCCCATGCCCACGGAGCCTCACTCATTGCTAGCACAGCAGTCTGGGATCAAACTGCAAGGCAGCAGTGAGGCTGCGGGAGGGGTGCCCGCCATTGCTGAGGCTTGAGTAGGTAAACAAAGCGGCCAAGAAGCTCGAACAGGGTGGAGCCCGCTGCAGCTCAAGGAGGTCTGCCTGCCTCTGTTGACTCCACCTCTGGGGGCAGGGCATAGCTGAACAAAAGGCATCAGAAACTTCTGCAGACTTAAATGTCCCTGGTTGGCAGCTTTCAAGAGAGTAGTGGTTCTCCCAGCACAGAGTTTGAGATCTGAGAACTGACAGACTGCCTTTTCAAGTGGGTCCCTGACCCCCAAGTAGCCTAACTGGGAGGCACCTCCCAGTAGGGGCCGACTGACACCTCACATGGCTGGGTGACCCTCTGAGACAAAGCTCCCAGAGGAACGGTCAGGCAGCATTTGCTGTTCTGCCATATTCGCTGCTCTCCAGCCTCTGCTGGTGATACTCAGGCAAACAGGGTGTGGAGTGGACCTCCAGCAAACTCCAATAGACCTGCAGCTGAGGGTCCTGACTGTTAAAAAGAAAACTAATAAACAGAAAGGACATCCACACCAAAACCCCATCTGTACATCACCATCATCAAACACCAAAGGTAGATAAAACCACAAAGATGGGGAGAAACCAGAGCAGAAAAGCTGAAAATTCTAAAAATCAGAGTGACTCTTCTCCTCCAAAGGAACACAGCTCCTCACGAGTAATGGAACAAAGCTGAATGGAGAATGACTTTGATGAGTTGACAGAAGAAGGCTTCAGACGGTCAAACTTCTTCGAGCTAAAGGAAGATGTCCGAACCCACTGCAAGGAAGCTAAAAGCCTTGAAAAAAGATTAGACAAAAGGCTAACTAGAATAACCAGTGTAGAGAAGTCCTTAAATGACCTGATGGAGCAGAAAACCATGGCACGAGAACTACGTGACGCAGGCACAAGCTTCAGTAGCCAATTTGACCAACTCGAAGAGAGGGTATTAGTGACTGAAGATCAAATGAATGAAATGAAGTGAGAAGATAAGTTTAGAGTAAAAAGAAACGAACAAAGCCTCCAAGAAACATGGGACTATGTGAAAAGACCAAATCTACGTCCGATTGGTGTACCTGAAAGTGACGGGGAGAATGGAACCAAGTTGGAAAACACTCTTCAGGACATCATCCAGAACTTCCCAACCTAGCAAGGCACACCAGCATCCAAACTCAGGAAATACAGAGAACGCCACAAAGATACTCCTTGAGAAGAGCAACTCTAAGACACATAATTGTCAGATTCACCAAAGTTGAAATGAAGGAAAAAATGTTAAGGGTAGCCAGAGAAAAAGGTTGGGTTACCCACAAAGGGAAGCTCATCAGACTAATAGTGGCTCTCTCAACAGAAACTCTAGAAGCCAGAGGAGAGTGGGGGCCAATATTCAGCATTTTTAAAGAAAAGAATTTTAAACCCAGAATTTCATATCCAGCCAAACTAAGTTTCATAAGTGAAGGAGAAATAAAATCCTTTACAGAGAAGCAAATGCTGAGAGATTTTGTCACCACCAGGCCTGCCCTACAAGAGCTCCTAAGGAAGCACTAAACATGGAAAGGAAAAACCGCCACCAGCCACTGCAAAAACATGCCAAATTGTAAAGACCATCGATGCTAGGAGGAAACTGCATCAACTAATGAGCAAAATAACCAGCTAACATCATAATGACAGGTTCAAGTTCACACATAACAATATTAACCTTAAATGTAAATGGACTAAATGGTCCAATTAAAAGACACTGACTGGCAAATTGGATAAAGAGTCAAGACTCATCAGTTTGCTGTATTCAGGAGACCCATCTCACATGCAGAGACACACGTAGGCTCAAAATAAAGGGATGGAGGAAGATCTACCAAGCAAATGGAAAACAAACAAACAAAAAAAGCAGGGGTTGCAATCCTAGTCTCTGATAAAAGAGACTTTAAACCATCAAAGATCAAAAGAGACAAAGAAGGCCATTACATAATGGTAAAGGGATCCATTCAACAAGAAGAGCTAACTATCCTTATATATCCATATATATGCACCCAATACAGGAGCACACAGATTCATAAAGCCAGTCCTTAGAGACCTAAAAAGAGACTTAGACGTCCACACAATAATAATGGGAAACTTTAACACCCCACTGTCAACATTAGACAGATCAACGAGACAGAAAGTTAACAAGGTTATCCAGGAATTGAACTCAGCTCTGCACCAACCAGACCTAATAGACATCTACAGAA
The DNA here is from genome assembly GCF_043159975.1 of Macaca nemestrina. Lineage (NCBI taxonomy): Eukaryota > Metazoa > Chordata > Mammalia > Primates > Cercopithecidae > Macaca > Macaca nemestrina. The sequence goes on from NC_092130.1 coordinate 114,334,159, forward strand.
CTCTCCACCCCAAATCAACAGAATATAGATTCTTCTAAGCACCACATCGCACTTATTCCAAAATTGGCCAGATAGTTGGAAGTAAAGCACTCCTCAGCAAATGTAAAAGAACACAAATTATAACAAACTGTCCCTCAGACAACAGTGTAATCAAACTAGAACTCAGGATTAAAAAACTCACTCAAAACCGCTCAACTATATGGAAACTGAACAACCTGATCCTAAATGACTACTGGGTACATAACAAAATGAAGGCAGAAATAAAGATGTTCTTTGAAACCAATGAGAACAAAGACAAAATATACCAGAATCTTTGGAACACATTTAAAGCAATGTGTAGTGGGAAATTTATAGCACTAAATGCCCACAAGAGAAAGCTGGAAAGATCTAAAATTGACACCCTAACATCACAATGTAAAGAACTAGAGAAGCAAGAGCAAACACATTCAATAGCTAGCAGAAGGCAAGAAATAACTAAGATCAGAGCAGAACTGAAGGAGACAGAGACACAAAAAAACCCTTCAAAAACATCAATGAATCCAGGAGCTGGTTTTTTGAAAAGATCAACAAAACTGATAGACTGCTAGTAAGACTAATAAAGAAGAAAAGAGAGAAGAATCAAATAGACGCAATAAAAAATGATAAAGGGGATATCACCACCGACCCCACAGAAATACAAACTACCATCAGAGAATACTATAAACACCTCTATGCAAATAAACTAGAAAACCTAGAAGAAATGGATAATTTCCTGTACACTTACACTCTCCCAAGACTAAACCAGGAAGAAGTTGAATCCCTGAATAGACCAATAGCAGGCTCTGAAATTGAGGCAATAATTAATAGCCTACCAACCAAAAAAAGTCCAGGACCAGATGGATTCACAGCCGAATTCTACCAGAGGCACAAGGAGGAGCTGGTACCATTCCTTCTGAAACGATTCCAATCAATAGAAAAAGAGGGAATCCTCCCTAACTCATTGTATGAGGCCAACATCATCCTGATACCAAAGCCTGGCAGAGACACAACAAAAAACAATTTTAGACCAATATCCCTGATGAACATCGATGCAAAAATCCTCAATAAAATACTGGCAAACCAGATCCAGCAGCAATCAAAAAGCTTATCCGCCATGATCAAGTAGGCTTCATCCCTGGGACGCAAGGCTGGTTCAACATACGCAAATCAATAAACATAATCCAGCATATAAACAGAACCAAAGACAAGAACCACATGATTATCTCAATAGATGCAGAAAAGGCTTTTGACAAAATTCAACAGCCCTTCATGCTAAAAACTCTCAATAAATTCGGTATTGATGGAATGTATCTCAAAATAATAAGAGCTATTTATGACAAACCCACAGCCAATATCATACTGAATGGGCAAATACTGGAAAAATTCCCTTTGAAAACTGGCACAAGACAGGGATGCCCTCTCTCACCACTCTTATTCAATATAGTGTTGGACGTTCTGGCCAGGGCAATCAGGCAAGAGAAAGAAATAAAGGGTATTCGTTTAGGAAAAGAAGAAGTCAAATTGTCCCTGTTTGCAGATGACATGATTGTATATTTAGAAAACCCCATTGTCTCAACCCAAAATCTCCTTAAGCTGATAAGCAACTTCAGCAAAGTCTCAGGATACAAAATCAATGCACAAAAATCACAAGCATTCCTATACACCAATAACAGACAAACAGAAAGCCAAATCATGAGTGAACTCCCATTCACAATTGCTTCAAAGAGAATAAAATACCTAGGAATCCAACGTACAAGGGATGTGAAGGACCTTTTCAAGGAGAACTACAAACAACTGCACAACAAAATAAAAGAGGACACAAAGAAATGGAAGAACATTCCATGCTCATGGATAGGAAGAATCAATATCATGAAAATGGCCATACTGCCCAAGGTAATTTATAGATTCAATGCCATCCCCATCAAACTAGCAATGACTGTTTGCACAGAATTGGAAAAACTACTTTAAAGTTCGTATGGAACCAAAAAAGAGCCCACATTGCCAAGACAATCCTAAGCCAGAAGAACAAAGCTAGAGGCATCACGCTACCTGACTTCAAACTATACTACAAGGCTACAGTAACCAAAACAGCATGGTACTGGTACCAAAACAGAGATATAGACCAATGGAACAGAACAGAGGCCTCAGAAATCACACCACACATCTACAACCATCTAATCTTTGACAAACCTGACAAAAACAAGAAATAGGGAAAGGATTCCCTATTTAATAAACAGTGCTGGGAAAACTGGCCAGCCATATTAGAAAGCTGAAACTGGATCCCTTCTTTACACCTTATACAAAAATTAATTCAAGATGCATTAAAGACTTAAATGTTAGACCTAAAACCATAAAAACTCTAGAATAAAACCTAGGCAATACTATTCAAGACATAGGCATGGGCAATGACTTCATGTCTAAAACACCAAAAGCAATGGCAACAAAAGCCAAAATTGACAAATGGGATCTAATTAAACTAAAGAGCTTCGGCACATCAAAAGAAACTATCATCACAGTGAACAGGCAACCTACAGAATCAAAGCAAATTTCTGCAATCTACCCATCTGACAAAGGGCTAATATCCAGAATCTACAAAGAACTCAAACAAATTTACAAGAAAAAACCAAAAAACACCACCAAAAAAGTAGGCAAAGGATATGAACAGACACTTCTCAAAAGAAGACATTTATGCAGCCAACAGACACATGAAAAAATGCTCGTCATCACTCACCATCAGAGAAATGCAAATCAAAACCACAATGAGATAGCATCTCACACCAGTTAGAATGGCCATCATTAAAAAGTCAGGAAACAACAGGTGCTGGAGAGGATGTGGAGAAATAAGAATGCTTTTACACTGTTGGTGGGACTGTAAACTAGTTCAACCATTGTGGAAGACAGTGTGGCGATTCCTCAAGGATCTAGAACTAGAAATGCCATGTGACCCAGCCATCCCATTACTGGGTATATACTCAAAGGATTATAAATCATGCTGCTATAAAGACACATGCACACATATGTTTATTATGGCACTATTCACAAGAGCAAAGACTTGGAACCAACCCAAATGTCCATCAATGATAGACTGGATTAAGAAAATGTGGCACATATACACCATGGAATACTATACAGCCATAAAAAAGGATGAGTTCATGTCCTTTGTAGGGACATGGATGCAGCTGGAAACCGTCATTCTGAGCAAACTATCGCAAGGACAGAAAATCAAACACCGCATGTTCTCACTCATAGGTGGGAACTGAACAATGAGAACACTTGGACACAGGAAGGGGAACATCACACACTGGGGCCTGTTGTGGGGTTGGGGGTGGGGGGAGGGATAGTATTAGGAGATATACTTAATGTAAATGACGAGTTAATGGGTGCAGCACACCAACATGGCACATGTATACATATGTAAAAAACCTGCACATTGTGCACATGTACCCTAGAACTTAAAGTATAATAGAAAGAAAGAAAGAAAGAAAGAAAGAAAGAAAGAAAGAAAGAAAGAAAGAAAGAAAGAAAGCCAGCAAGCAAGCAAGCAAGCAAGCATAGCTAGACTCCTTCTTTAAGCAGGTCTCCGATCCTATTCCTCCTAAATGGGTGAGTCCTCCCAAGTGGGGTCTCTAACCTCCTCCTACAAGTGTATTCAGGCTGGTGACAGGTCTGTACCTCCTTGGAAAGGAGCTCCCAGAGAAAGGCGCAGGATGCCATCTTTGCTGTTTCTCAGCCTTCATTGGTGATGCCTATAAGTACTGGAAAATTCAAGGTGACTAGGGACTGGAGTGGAACCCCAGAAAACTGCAGTAGCCCTGCGGAAAACTGACCAGGCTATTAAAAGAAACAAATTAAAAAATAAAAAACCCATCCAAAGGTCAGAACTTCAAAGATCAGACGTAGATAAGTCCATAAAGATTAGGAAGAATCAGTGCAAGAACATTGAAAACTCAAAAAGCCAGAGTGGCCTCTGTCCTCCAAACGACCACATCACCTCCCCAGAAAGGGCTCAGAATGGGGGCTGAAGCTGAGATGGCTGAAATGACAGAGGTAGAATTCAGCACATGGATAAAAACAAACTTCACTGAGCTAATGAGCATGTTGTAACCCAATGCAAAGAAGCTAAAAATCGTGATGCAACATTGCAGAGGCTGATGGACAAAACAGTCAGCATAGAGAAGAATGTAACCAACATGATAGAGCTGAAAAACACAATACAAGAATTTCATAATGCAATCACAAGTATTAATAACAGAATAGACCAAGTGAAGGAAAGGATCTCAGAGTTTGAAGACTGTCTTTCTGAAATAAGACAGGCAGACAAGAATAGAGAAAAAAGAATGAAATAGAATGAACAAAACCTCTGAGAAATATTGGATTATGTAAACACACCAAATCTGACTGATTGGTGTACCTAAAAGATATGGGGAGAATGCAGCCAATGTGGAAAACATATTTCAGGATAACATCCATAAGAACTTCCCCAACTAGCTAGATGGGCCAACTTTCAAATTCAGGAAGTGCAGAGAACCCCAGTATGATACTCCACAAGAGGCTGGGCATTGTGCCTCACGCCTATAATCCCAGCAATTTGGGAAGCCAAGGCGGGTGGATCACCTGAGATCAGGAGTTCGAGTCCAGCCTGACCAACATGGTGAAACCCTGTCTCTACTAAAAATACAAAATTAGCCAGGCGTGGTGGCACATGCCTGTAATCCCAGCTGCTTGGGAGGCTGAGGCAGGAGAATCACTTGAACCTGGGATGTGGAGGTTGCAGTGAGCTGAGATCGTGCCATTGCACTCCAGCCTGGGCAACACGAGTGAAACTCCATCTCAAAAAATAAATAAATAAGATACTCCACAAGATCATCCCCAAAACACATAATGACCACAATCTCCAAGGTTGAAATGAAAGAAACAATATTAAGCTCAGCTAGGGAGAAAGGTCAGCTCACCTACAAAGGGAAGCGTATCAGACTAACAGCAGACCTCTAAGTGGAAACCCTGTAAACCACTCTGGGTTTGTAGGGGCCAATATTCAACATTCTTAAGGAAAGGAAATTCCAACCCAGAATTTCATATCCAGCCAAATTAAGCTTCATAAGCAAAGGAGAAATAAGATCCTTTTCAGACAAGCAAATGCTGAGGGAATCTCAGACCTGCCTTCCAAGAGCTCCTGAAGCACTAAATACAAAAAGCAAAGGCCGTTACAAGCCACTACAAAAAGACACCAAAATACACAGACCAGTAACACTATAAAGCAACCACGTAAGTCTGCAAAATAAACAGCTAACATCATGATGACAGGATCAAATCCACACATATTAATACTAACCTCAAATGTAAATGGGCTAAATGCCCCAATTAAAAGACACAGAGCAGAGTGGCAAGCTGGATAAAGAACTAAGATCCATTGGTATACTGTCTTCAAGAGATCCATCTCACAAGCAATAACACACATAGGCTCAAAATGAAGGGATGGAGGAAAACCTACCAAGTAAAAGGAAGACAGAAAAAAGCAGGGGTTGCAATTATAGTTCTGACAAAACAGACTTTAAACCAATAAAGATCCAAAAAAGACAAAAAAGAAGGACATTACATAATGGTAAAAGGTTCAATTCAATAAGAAGGCCTGACTCTCCTAAATATATATGCGCCCAACACAGGAGCACCCAGATTCATAAAGCAAGTTCTTAAGAGACCTTCGGAGAGATGTAGCCTCCCACATATTAATAGTGGGAGACTTTAACACCCCACTGACAGTATTAGACATATCATCAAGACAGAAAGTTAACAAAGATATTCAGGACCTGAACTCAGCTGTATATCAAATGGACCTGATAGATATCTACAAATCTCTCCACCCCAAAAAACAGAATAAACATTATTTTCATTGCTACATGGCACTTACTCTAAAATCGATCCCATAATCAGAAGTAAAACACTCCTTGGCAAATGCAAAAGCACTGGAATCATAACAAGCCGTCTCCTGGACCACAGTGCAATCAAATTAGAATTCAAGATTAAGAAATTCACTCAAAGCCATACAATTACATGGAAATTGAATAACCTGCTCCTGAATGACTTTTGGGTAAGTAATGAAATTAAGGCAGAAATCAAGAAGTTCTTTGAAACTAATGAGAACAAAGATACAACATGCCAGAATCTTTGGGATTTAGGTAAGGCAGTGTTAAGAGGGGAATTTATAGCACTAAATGCCCACATAGAAAAATTAGAACGATCTCAAGTTAACAACTTAACACCAAAACTAAAAGAACTAGAGAACCAAGAGCAAACAAATCCCAAAGCTAGCAGAAGACAAGAAATAACCAAAATCAGAGTTGAACTGAAGGAAATACACACAAAAAATTCAAAAGATCAATGAAACCAGGAGCTGCTTTTTGGAAAAAAAAATTAATAAAATAGATGACTAGTCAGACTAATAAAGAAGAAAGGGGAGAAGATTCAAATCAACACAATTAGAAATAAGGGGGCTATTACCACTGACCCCACAGAGAGAAAAACCATCAGAGAATATTATAAATACCTTTATCCACATAAACTAGAAAGTCTAGAAGAAACTGATAAATTCCTGGACACATACACCATCCCAGGACTGAACCAGGAGGAAACTGAATCCCTAAACAGACCAATAACAAGTTCTAAAATTGAGGCAGTAATAAATAGCCTACCAACCAAAAAAAGCCCAGGACCACACAGATTCACAGCTGAATTCTACCAGATGTACAAAGAAGAGCTGGAACCATTCCTACTAAAACTATTCCAAAAAATTAAAGAGGAGGGACTCCTCCCTACCTCATTCTACAAGGCCAGAATCACTGTGATACCAAAACCTGGCAGTGTTTGATACCACAAAAAAGGAAAACGTCAGGCCAATATCCTTGATGAACGTCAATGCAAAAATCCTCAACAAAGTACTAGCAAACTGAATACAGTAGCACATCAAAAAGCTTATCCACCACAATCAAGTTGGCTTCATCCCTGGGACGCAAGGCTGGTTCAATATATGCAAATCAATAAATGTGATTCATCACATAAACAGAACTAAAGACAAGAACCACATGATTATATCAACAGATGCAGAAAAGGCTGTCAATTAAAATCAGCATCCCTTCATGTTAAAAACTCTTAATAAACTAGGCATTGAAGGAACATACCTTAAATAATAAGAGCCATATATGACAAATCCACTGCCAATATATGGAATGGGCAAAAGCTAGAAGCATTCCTGTGATGGTTAATATTCAGTGTCAACTTGATTGGATTGAGGGATGCAGCATATTGTTCCTGGGTGTGTCTATGAGGATGTTGCCAAAGGAGATTAACATTTAAGTCAGTGGACTGGGAGAGGCAGACCTACTTTCAATCTGGGTGGGTACCATCTAATCAGCTGCCAGCATGGCTAGAATGAAGCAGGCAGAAGAAAGTGGAATGAGCAGACTTGCTGAGTCTTCTGGCCTTCCTTTTTCTCCTATGCTGGATGCTTCCTGTTCTCGAACTTCAGACTCCAAGTTCTTCAGTTTTTAGACTCTCGAACTTACACCAGTGATTTGCCAGGGACTCTTGGGCCTTCAGCTGCAGATTGAAGGATGCATTGTCAGCTTCCCTACTTTTGAGGTTTTGGGACTTAGATTTGCTTCCGTGCTCCTCAGTTGCGGACGGCCTATTGTGGGACTTCACCTTGTGATCATGTGAGTCAATTCTCCTAATAAACTCCTCTTCATATATTCATATATCCTATTAGTTCTGTCCCTTTAGAGAACTCTGACTAATACAATTCCCCTTGAAAACTGGCACAAGACAAGGATGCCCTCTCTCACTACTTGTATTCAACATAGTATAGGAAGTTCTGGCCAGTGAAATCAGGCAAGAGAAAAAAAGTAAAAGGGCATCCAAATAAGAAGAGAGGAAGTCAAACTATCCCTGTTTGCAGATGACATGATCCTGTATCTAGAAAACCCCACTGCCTCAGCCCAAAAGCTTCTTAAGCTGATAAGCAACTTCAGCAAAGTCTCAGGATATAAAATTAATGTGCAAAAATTGCTAGCACTCCTATACACCAACAAAACTCAAGCAGAAAGCCAAATCACGAACAAACTCTCATTCACAATTGCCGCAAAAAGAATAAAGTACCTAAGAATACAGCGGAGGTGAAAGATCTTGATAAGGAGAACTACAAACCACTGCCCAAAAATCAGAGATGACACAAACAAATGGAAAAACATTCCATGCGCATGGACTGGAAGAATCAATATTGCTAAAACGGCCATACTGCCCAAAGCAATTTACAGATTCAATGCTATTCCCATTAAACTACCATTGACATTCTTCACAGAACTAGAAAAAAAGTATTTTAAAATTCATATGGAACCAAAAAGAGCCTGAATAGCCAAGGCAATCCTAAGCAAAACAAACAAACAAAAAAACAAAGCTGGAGGCATCACACTATCCAACTTCAAACTATACTACAGAGCTATGGTAACCAAAACAGCATAGTACTGATACAAGAACAGACACATAGACCAATGAAACAGAATAGAGAGCCCAGAAATAAGACTGCACACCTACACCTATCTGATCAACAAACCTGACAAAAACAAGCAATGGGGAAAGAATTTCTTATTCAATAAATGGTGCTGGGATAACTGGCTAGCCATATACCCATATGCAGAAAATTGAAACTGGACCACTTCCTTACACCACACACAAAAATTAACTCAAGATGGATTTAAGACTTAAATGTAAAACCCCAAACTACAAAATCCTGGAAGACAACTTAGGCAGTACCGCTGAGGATATAGGAATGGGCAAAGATTTCATGAGAAGACACCAACTTTCAAAACAAAATTTGCAATTTTGCTGCAATTGCAACAAAAGCAAAAATGGACAAATGGGATATAAACAACTTTTGCACAGCAAAAGAAACAATCAACAAAGTCAACAGACAACCTACAGACTAGAAGATAATTTTTACAAACTATGCATCTGACAAAGGTCTAATATTCAGCATCTGTAAGAAACTTAAACAAATTTATAAGAAAATAAAATAAACAACCCCATTAAAAAGTAGGCAAAAGGCCGGGCGCGGTGGCTCAAGCCTGTAATCCCAGCACTTTGGGAGGCCGAGACGGGCGGATCACGAGGTCAGGAGATCGAGACCATCCTGGGTAACACAGTGAAACCCCGTCTCTACTAAAAATACAAAAACTTAGCCGGGCGAGGTGGCGGCGCCTGTAGTCCCAGCTACTCGGGAGGCTGAGGCAGGAGAATGGCATGAACCCGGGAGGCGGAGCTTGCAGTGAGCTGAGATCCGGCCACTGCACTCCAGCCTGGGTGACAGAGCGAGACTCCGTCTCAAAAAAAAAAAAAAAAAAGTAGGCAAAAGACATGAACAGACACTCCTCAAAAGAAGACATACATGTGGTCAACAATCATAAAATAAAAAGCTTAGCCGGGCATAGTGTCTCACGCCTGCAATCCCAACACTTTGGTAGGCCGAGGCAGGCGGATCATAAGGTCAGGAGATCGAGACCATCCTGGCTAACACAGTGAAACCCTGTATCTACTAAAAATACAAAAAATTAGCCAGACGTGGTGGTGGGTGCCTGTAGTCCCAGCTACTTGGGAGGCTGAAGCAGGAGAATGGCATGAACCTGGGAGGCGGAGCTTGCAGTGAGCTGAGACTGTGCCACTTTACTCCAGCCTGGGCGACAGAGAGAGACTCCGTCTCAAAAAACAACAACAACAACAACAACAAAGTTCATTACTGATCATTAAAGAAATGCGAATCACACCATCTCACACTAGTCAGAATGGCTATTATTAAAAAGTCAAAAAATAACAAGACGCTGGCAAGGTTGCAGTTGCAGAGAAAAAGGAATGCTATACATTGTTGGTAGGAGCGTAAATTGGTTCAATCATTGAAGAAAACAGTGTGGAGATTCCTCAAAGACCTAAACATAGAAATACCATTTGATCTAGCAATCCCATTCCTGGGTATAAACCCAGAAGAATATAAATCTTTCTACTATAAAGACACATGCATGTGTATGTTTATTGCAGCACTATTCACAATAGCAAAGACATGGAATCAACCTGAATGTTCATCAGTGATAGACTGCATAAAGAAAACATGTTAGATATACACCATGGAATACATGCAGCCATTAAAAAGAACAAGATCATGCCTTTGCAGGGACATGGATGGAGCCAGAAGCCATTATCCTTAGCAAACTAACACAGGAAGAGAAAACCAAACACCAAATGTTCTCACTTATAAGTGGGAGCTAAATTATGAGAACACATGGATACCTAGAAAGGAACAACACACACTGGAGCCTACTGGAGGGTGGAGGGAGAGGATCAGGAAAAATAACTAATGGGTACCAGGCTTAATACTTGGGTGATTAAATAATCTGCACATCAAAATCTCTGGACACACATTTACCTATGTAACAAACCTGCATATGTACCCCAAACTTAAAATAAAAGTTTTTTTAAAAATAAAGTTATTTATGTATAATTAAGAATTTTTTTCTAGAAAAGAGCTTCCTTTTAAAATAACTCAACATGAACTATATATCTATAAAAGGTTTTAAGCAATATATCCTCAGTTTTAATGTAGAGTAGAAGTTAATTCTAAGTTTAGAAAAATCAACTGCTAGGCAGGTGTCAGCAAAGTATAGCCTGCAAGCCAAGTTCAGCCCACCACGTTTTACATTTTTTAATGGTTGCAGAAACATCAAAAGACGAACAATATTTCATGACATGAAAATCATAGAGAATTCAAAATTTCAGTGTCTAGAAATAAGGTTGACTGGAATACAGACACACATTTGTTTACATATTATCTGTGGCTGCTTCTGTGCTACAACATCAGAGTTGAGTAGTTGTAACCAACTAAGTGGCCCATAAAAAACCTAAAATATTTACCATCTGGACCTTTAAAGAAGTTTGCCAACCTCTGTGCCAGGGCTACCATTAAGTATAATCCCTTTAGTGAAAAATATATATATTGATGCAAAAACACTTTCATATTATTTAAAATAAAAATCATTACTGATTATTATACTTTTAACTAATGATTATCATATATTCTAGAGTCTATGAACACACACCAGTGGGCATAAGACCGTGCTGAACAAGTATAATGGCATAATGCACACTATTGTCACCATCAGAAAAAAAACTCTAAATAACAATCTGCCCTACTGATGAGTCTATAAAATAGCATTTTCAGTTCTCTTGTAAGGCTGGAAAAAAAAATACTTCAATTGAATACAAATCATTAAAAAAATTCCAAGGTAGTAAAGAGGTTGGAGAAACTGTTATATGTTTTCTAAAGCTTACTGGTTTTGCTTAAGTTTATCAAATTCATCAAGTGATATAAGAATGTAATAGAACTTAAAAACTGAATGTATTATAATAACTATCACCTAGTCTATTTACTGTCAGGTGACACTAGTCTCTAATAAAGACAAAGCGACCTCTTTTAGCTTCAATTTCAATGACCATTTAATGAATCTGTGTTTTATGCAGATATATAAACATAACTACTGAAATAAGCTTGTATATTTATAATTGTATAATAACCAGACACTTGAAATGTCCTGTTGGGATGATGAGTGATGCCACTACTATTTGTTATGCATCCTGTAAAGGTTACAGCCGGAAATGCTCAACGTGACTGCTTATTTGTAAAATCGTACCTAATTTCCCAACTACTACATACAAAGGAAATGACCAGCTGAAGTTTGCATTAATATGAAGTCATTACTTCGTTGTTTTTGTTAACTTCAAAACAGTCTGAAACTGAACCATTATCCAATTATAAATTATATAATTTTGCCACTGCTAGTGATATTTATGTGGTGAAATCTGTATCAGTTCTCATTATAATGTAAACATTGTTTGAAATGAATTTAGCAAGATAACTGGACCGTTTACACCTTATGATCCTAGCATTCTTTCATCAATGTTCATTTGCATTCTCATCAGTATGCATGGGATTTTCACTGAACTTTAATATTCCTATTATAATATAACCCACTATAATAAGATTAAAGGTGAGTATGCAAATTAAAGCACCCATTAATCACTTAAAAAGACTAGAAGAATCAAGCAAGAAAATATTTCATGAAGCATACATTTTTCAAATCTCCATACGTGCTAAAAATGGCAAATACACCTTTAGAAACGTTGTCAGCAGAGGCTAAAGTAAATGAAATATTCTATCACCAGATCCAGTAGGTAACCATTCAGAATCAAAATTATGGAAAGGTTATCAATAGTCTGCATCCAAAAGATATTACATTAGAAATATGTGCTTACTTCACTTACGGAAGAGACTGTAATAAAGCCTCATCTTTAAAAAAATAATCTTTGCTAGTTCTGAGTGTTGACACTTCATAAAGGACTATAAAAATAAGAGATTCACAGTTTTCACTGTGAAAATCCTTCAAAGGATATATTAAGAAACAAATCATTTTCCAATTATTGACTTTTAAGGATATCTTAGGGATATCATTAAATTAAGTTGGCATCTTTAAGTTGCAAATTTTGTGGTGCTCATAGCTATTACTGTCTTTTTTCTTAATCAACTTTATTGAGGTATAATTTACAAAATACTGTGAACCATTTCATGTGTGCAATTCCACAGCTTCTAACAGAAATGTTTACAATCCTGTGATTAGCACCACAATCAATAGACAGAACATTTCCATCACCTATAAAAGTTCCCCAGTCTGTTTACATGGAAACACCCACCTCACCCTACCCATAGTCCCCAGGCAATGAGTGATACTCTTAAGGTAGCCTATACAATCACCAACCCCTGGTATCCATACATTTGTATTATCTCTTCTCCTTCAGTGAGGGTAGGACCCATGACTTCTAATTATAAGAACATGGCAAAGGTGATGGGATATATGTGCTCATGTGATTACATTATATAAGATTATGGTGCTTATCTTGGCTGGAGTATTCTTCCACCTGGCTGGCTGTAAGGAAAATGTGGCCATACTGGGAAACACCACTGGCAAGAAATTGCCAGTGACCTCTAGGACTCAGTGTGGTCTTTGGCCAACAACTAGCAAAAATGCGAAGCTCTCAGTCTTACAACTGCAATGGACTGAATGCTGCCAACAACCACACAAGTGGGATGGTAGAGTTTTTCCTAATCAAGTCTCTAGATGAGAACCCAGCCTTGGGGTGATTACAGCTTAGTGAAACCCTTAACTAAAGAACCTAGCTAGGCTGTGCTTGGGCTCCTGATGCACAGAAACTGTAAGATAATAAATGTGTCTTATTTTAAGTTATTATTATTGTGGTAATGTTGACATACAGCAATAAAAACAAACACAATGAGCATATCAGCAGTTCATTATTTTTTATTGATGTGTAGTATTCCTTTGCATGGAAGTATGACAATTTGTTTATCCTCTCACTTGTTGGATATTTTAGTGGTTTTCAGTTTTTGGCTATTATGAATGAAGCTGCTGGGAAAATTCGGGTACAAGAATTTGGTTGGACTTATGTATTTATGCCTCTGGGTGAATACTTAGCCATAGAATGTCCAGGTTGTAGGATAAGTGTATGTTTAAACTGTTAAAGAACTAATAAACTGTTTTCCAAAGTAGTAGTAACATTTTACACTCTAGTCAGAAATACATGAAAATTTCAGGTACTTTACATCTTCATGAATGTATTGTCAGTTTTGTTGGTATTGTCAATTTTTAAAATTTTAGTCAGTCTAGTTGTATGTAGTGGTACTTCACTGTTGTTTTAATTAGCATCCCTTGATGACTACTGATTTTACGTATTGTCTTAGACTGCTTCAGCTGCCATAACAAATCACCACAGACTGGGTGGCTTAAACAACAGAAATTTATTTTCTCACAGTTCTGGAGGCTGGAAGTCTGAGATCAAGGTGCCAGTATAATCGGATTCTTTCTGGGGCCTCTTCTCATGGCTTGTAGGCAGCCATCTTCTCAATGTGTACCCACGTGACTTCTTTTTTTGTGCATGCTCAGGGAGAGAGTACAGCTCTCTGGTGCCTCTTCTCCTAAGGGCACTAATATCATCATTAAGGTCTCACCCTCATGACCTCATCTAACTCTAATTACCTCCCAAAGGTCCCATATTTCTAAATACCATCATATTTAGAGTTAGGGCTTGAACACATGAATGGGGTAGAAGAGTGTGCGGGAACCACAAACATTTAGTCCACACCATAAATCCTCTTTGGTAAAGTGTCTGTTTATACCTTTTGCCCATTTTAAAATTAATGTTTCTCTTACTGAGGTGTGAGAGTCCTTTACATATTCTGAATACAAATTCGATGTTAGACATGTATGGCAAATTTTTCTCCTTGTCTATGGCTTGTATTTTCCTTTGCTCTAATAAATCTGTTAAAAATAAGAATCTGTAAAATTTTAGTGAAGTCCAATTTATCATTTTTTTAAAAACTGTGTTTTAGGGTCCTATCTAATAGCTTTTTGAGTACTCATAATTGAAAGATTTTTGTTCATCTTTTTCTTCTAAAAGTTTATTAGTTTTAGCTTTATATTTAGGTCTGTGATAAGTCCCAAGTTAAATTTCTTGGGGGATTATATAAGGTAATGTTCAAGGTTTGTATTTTTCCATATGGAAATTCAGTTGTTCAACACAAGCTATTGGAAAGAATTTTCTTTGCTATTGAAAAATCAATTGACCATATAAGTGTGAGAAAATTTCTAGATATTCAGGTTGGTTCCATTAATTTTATAACTATCCTTACATAAGTACCAAACCACCTTGATAAATGTAGGTTTATATTAAGTTAAATTCTCCATTCTTGTTCTTTCTCAAAAAAAGTTTTGAGTATTCTAGGTTCTCTGTATGTTAATACAAAATTTAAAATCAGCATATCAATTCCAAAAAGGCTGCTAGTATTTTGATTGGAGGGCACTGAATTTACAGATCATTTTGAAGGGAAATAATATCTTTTAAGTATTAACTCTTCTGATCTATGAAAATTGTACATCTCTCTATTTAAGTCTTCTTTAATTTTTCTCAGTAATATTTTATATTTTTCTTTTCTTCCTTTCTTTTTTTTTTTAAGAGACAGGATCTTGCTGTGTCACCCAGGCTGGAGAGCTGTGGAGTGATTACAGCTCACTATAACCTCAAACTTCTGGGCTCAAGTGATTCTCCCATCTCAGGCTCTCGAGTAGGCTGGGAAGACTACAGGTGCACACCACCATGCCTGGCTAAAGCGCTTACTTTTTGTAGAGACAAGGTGTAGCTATGTTGTCCAGGTTGGACTGCAAGTCCTGGCCTCAACTGATCTTCCCACTTTAGCCTCCCAAAGTACTAGCATTGTAGCCGTGAGCCACCTCACCCAGCTGATATTTTATGTTTTTCAGTGTAAAGGTCTTGGATTTATTTTTGCACATTTATCCCTAAATCTTCAAGTTTTTAATAGTATTTTAAGTAATATAATTTAAAATTTTACTTAGGAATTGTTTGGTATTATTATGTAGATATATAATTGATTTTATATTCCCCTGTATCTTGAAAAGTTACAAAATTCACTTAATTTTTACATACTTTTTGTAGATTGTCTACATGTAATCACATCACCTGTTTCTTATCTGTATTCATTTCATTTATTTTTATTGATTTATTGCATTGACAAGGATTTTCCAAGATGATGTGAAATGTAAATAGTCAAAGAAGATATCCTTGTCTTGTTCCCAATCTTAGGGGGACAGTGTTCTTTCACCATTGAATGTGAGGTAAACTATAAATTTTTTTTTCCCCTCCTTAATGCCCTTTATGCTTCTTTTCTATTTTAAGTTTGTGGAGAATTTTTAATCATAAATGTATATTGAATTTTTATCAATTCTTTTCTGTACCAACTGGAATTAACTCATGATTTTTCTCCTTTTTGTTATTATGCTGAATATAAATTGATTTTCAAATGTTAAACCAATCTGTATTAGTGGGATAAACTCCACATGGTCGTGGTATACTGCCCTTTTTATATATTGCTGGATTCAGGTTGCTAATATTTTGTTAGTGATTTCTATATCTATGTTTATGTAGGATATTGGTTTGTAGAATCTCTTTATTGTTTCTGTCGGGTTAATATCAGGTGAAACAGGGCCTGATAAAATGAGTACAGAAGTATTCCTATCTCCTACATTTCTGGAAAGAATATGTGGCCCATCCTGGTGAATGTTCCATGAGCACATGGAAAAAAATGTGCATTTTACAATTGCTCAGTGGAGTGCCCTATGTCAATTGGGTCATGTTGTTTGATGTAGCTGTCTTCTATGTCATTCTGACAATTTCTGCTTTTTGTGTGGCATTTCTAGACCATTTAAATTTACTGTACCTACTTACATAGGTTTAAATCTACAGATATTTGTATGCCTACATTCATAGCAGCATTATTCACAATAATCAAAAGGGGGAAGCAACTCCAGTGTCCATCATTTGATGAAGAGATAAACAACATGTGGTATCTATATATACAATGGAATATTATTCAGCCCAAAAAAAGGAATGAAATTCTGATATATCCTATAACATGGATGAACCATGAAGACATTATGCTGAGGGAAATAAATAAGCCAGACATAAAAAGGGCAAATACTGTATGGATCAACTTCTATGACGTACTTAGAGTAGTCAGATTCATAGTGACAAAAAGTAGAATGGTGGTTGCCAAAGACTGGGAAAAAGGAGGAAATGGAGAGTTGTTTTTCAATGGGCATGAAGTTCAGTTTGGGAAGATGAAAAAAGTTCTGATGATGAATGTTGCTGATAGTTGCAAACAGTGAATGTACCTACAATCACTGAACTGTATACTCAAAAATGGCTAAAATGGAAATTTTTATGTTATGTATACTTTACCGCAATGAAAAGACAGGATAATTTAAAAATAAAATCAATCAATGTAATAAATCATATTAACAGAATGAAAGAAAATAATCATAAAAATAATCTCAATAAATGAAGAAAAGACATTTGACAAAATCCAACAGCATTCATGATAAAAACTACCAGCAACCTAGGAATAGAAGAGAGCTTTTTAATCTGACAGCAGGCATCTAAAAAACCTTACAGCTAATATCACACCTAATAGTGAAAAACTGAATGCTTTCCCCCTAAGATCAAGAACAAGGCAAAGTTGTTCACTTTTACCAGTTCTACTCATCATTATTGTGGAGGTTCCTTGCCAGTGCAGTAAGGCAAGAAAAAACAAAGGCTTACACATGAGAATAGAAGAAACAGAAAGAAAAGACTGTTTATGCAGACAACCACAAGAAGTTTACAGTAAAGATGATACAATTGATAAGTGAGTTTAACAATGTCACTTAAAGTACACAGTTGATATATAAAATCAATTGTATTACTATGTATTATCAATGAATAATTTGAAATTGATATTTAAAAAAAACTAGCAACAGCACCAAAAAAAAAATCAAGAAACACTTAGGTATTAATTTAATAAAACATGTGCAAGATCTATAGTTGAAACTACAGACCAGAGGGGTAGCTCACACCTGTAATCCCGGCACTTTGGGAGGCTGAGGTGGGCAGATCACTTGACGTCAGGAGTTCGAGACCAGCCCGGCCAACATGGTGAAATCTCATCTCCACTAAAAATAGAAAATTAGCTGGGCGTAATGGTGTGTGCTTGTAATCCCAGCTACTCATGAGGCTGAGGGAGGAGAATTGCTTGAACCCAGGAGGCAGAGGTTGCAGTAAGCAACAAAAATAAACAATAGGGAATGAAAAACCTATTCAATAAATGGTGCTGGGATAACCGGCTAGCCATACATAGACAAATGAAAGTTGACCCCTACCTTTCACCATATACAAAAATTAACTCAAGATGGTTTAAAGACTTAAATGTAAGACATCATAGTATAATATCCAGAATCTATAAGAAACTTTAATAAATCAAAAAGAAAAAAACACCACCATTAAAAAGTAGGCAAAGGGCATGAACAGACACTTCTCAAAAAATATACACGTGGCCAACAAACATAAAAAAATACTCAAGATCACTAATCATCTGAGAAATGCAAATCAAAACCACAATCAGATACTATCTCACACCAGTCAGAATGGCTATTATTAAAAGTCAAAAAATAACAGATGTTGGTGAAGTTGCAAAGAAATGGGAACACTTATACACTGTTGGTGGGACTATAAATTAGTTCAGTCTATGTGGATAGCAGTTTGGAGATTCTCAAAGAACTACTAATAAAAATAGAACTATCACTTGACCTAGCAATTCCATTACTGAGTATATACCCAAAGAAAACGAAATCGTTCTACCACAAAGACACATGCATTTGCATGGTTATTGCAGCACTATTCACAATAGCAAATACATGGAATCAACTTAGATACCCATCAATTGTAGATTGGATAAAGAAACTGTGGTACATATACACCATGGACTAGTGTGCAGTCATAAGAAAGGATGAAGTAATGTCCTTTGCAGCAACATGGATGCATCTGGAGAACATAATCCAAAGTGAATTAATGTAGAAACAGAAAACCAAATACTTCATGTTCTCCCTAATAAGTGAGAGCTAAATACCGAGTATACATAAAAATGGGAACAACAGAAACGAGGGAGGGTACCATGCTCACTATTTGGGTGACAGGTTCAGTTGAAGCCCAAACCTCAGAATCATGCGATATATCCATGTAAGAAACATGCACATGTAACTCCTGAATCTAAAATTTAAAAAAGAAAGAAAGAAAAGTAAAGTGTACTTGTAGGCATGGTGGTGTGTGTCTGTAGTCCCAACTACTTAAGAGGCTGAGGCTGGAGGATTGCTTGAGGCCAGGAGTTTGAGACCAGCGTGGGCCACATAGCAAGATCCCCATCTCTAAAAAATAAAGTATACATGTGCATTCTTGGCTTCTATTTCTTCCCCAAGAATGATGAATTCTATTTGCATGATCTCAGTAACTTCATTCTAGGTCCTTGCAGCCTAAAGCAGCAGCTCCATCAATACTTATACTCATGCACATTTTTTTTCGCCTGTGAATCATTGTTTTTATTAAGTGCGTCATTTACTGTTGAGGCTATATCTTCTCCAGTTTATCTTTGCTTTGGGGACTAACAAAAATTAAGAAGTATGGTCTTTCTGTCATAAGTGAAGACATGCTAAAAACATTTTTAACATCCATTTGGCAGTGCAGTGCCCTTCATACTTTGTTCCTTCAGCCATGCTTTCTGTTGGCTTTCCAATAACGTATGCTGATGAAGAAATATATTTTAGTTCCTTGCTAGATTGTTGTTTATTTCTGTTAAAGTTTTTACTACAGGCATTTTTATCACAACAGGAAGAACAAACGATTCCCAATGGTATGTAAGTTTTTGCTTTTGCTATTAAGAAACCTCAGAAAAGATTTCAAAACATTTATCATTAAATTTAAAGAAACTTTGGAAAGTCCTGGATTGAATATGATACAACTTTAAATATCTCTGGAAAAATTATAGAGGTTTGTCTGGGCATTTGATCTTTACATTTGATCTGTTACTTGGGATAACTTCATATTATATAACTTAGTATCTCAAGACTAATCTATGGTGAGGTTCTTCATTTAAAGAGTTTCTTCATTTAAAGAGATTGGGGCAAATCCATGTTTCAAACAGTCTTCTGGATTAAGTCAAATCCTGAGACTGGGAAAAGGGTCAGTTCTGACACTTTTTTATTATATCCCCTGCTTGTATCATTATTACTATCTTCATTCAGTAATTTATTTTTCCAAGATGGCTACATTATTCTTTTACAGCTTTATTGAGGTATAATTGATGTACAATAAACTGCACACAAAGTGTAAAAACATTATACAGGCCCTAACTAACCATGACAAAAATTTTGGGAAAAAAGTTGGCAGACTCAAAATGATTTATTTCAAGACTTGTTACAAAGCCTCAGTAATCAAGATAATCAGCACTAGCAAAAGGATAAATAATTAACTCCATGGATAGAAAATGCAGAAATAGACACATCTGTAGTCAATTGATGTCTGACAAAGTTGCTCAGGCAATTCAATGGAAAAAGTAGTGTTCATTTAAAAAAACGGTGGTGGAAAATTAGATTGCCATATAAAACATGAAATTGATACCTACACAAAAATTAATTCAAAATGTATCATAGACTTTAATGTAAAACTCAAAACTGTAGAACCCCAAACTTCTAGAAGAAATCACAGGAGAAAATATTCTTGACCTCAGGTTAGGCAAAGATTTCTTTCATACAACATTGAAACCATGATATATAAAAGCAAAAACATTGATAAACTGGAATTCATTATAATTAAGAATGTGTACTCTTTGAAAGGCACTGTCAAGAGAGTGAAAAGACAAGGCACAGACTGTGAAAAAATATTTGCTAATCACATTTCTGATAAAGGACTTGTATCTATGATACATAGGAAATTCTCAAAACTAAGTAATTTTTTTAATTAAAAAAATTCTGGGCAAAAAGATATAAATAACAGTACACCAAAGAAGATATACAGATGGCAAATAAGTTCATGAAAAGATGCTCTAGGTCATTAGTCATTAGAAAAATAAAAATTAAAACCACAATGAGATATCAAAACCAGTTAGAATGGCTTAAATGTAATGAAACTGACAACAGCAATGGCTGGAGAAGATGATGAACAACTTGAACTCTCATACACTACTAATGAGAATGCAAAATGGTACAGCCACATTGCAAAATATCTTGACAATTTTTTATAAAATCAAATTTACACTTAAATACAAAATGGTACAGCCACATTGAAAAATATCTTGGCAGTTTTTCATAAACTCAAACCTATACTTAAAATAAAACCTATCAATCCTGCCCAAGGATTTATTTGAAAGAAAATTTCTGTTCACAGATTTGTACATGAATGTATATATGAATTAATATAGCAACTTCACTGATAATTGCTATAAAGTAGAAGGGACTCAAATGTCTTTCAACTAGTTAATGCAAAAAGATATATCAATATGACAGAATTCTAGTCAGCAATAAAAAGGAATAAACTTACTGATTCATGCAAGTACACAAGCAAATCTCAAATGTATTAAGTTATCTTTTAAAAAAAGTTGCCTTTTACTTTGAGTCAAGATGGAGCAACAAGGACAAATTACATAAAATAACAATCTTCAAAACAATGGACATTGAATAATGTAACACGGTGGTCTCAGAGAATGTTAAATAAACGAAGGCTGCCCTCACAATTGCCCCAGCTTACCGCTTTGAGTTTCGGTTGTGCCCCAGGGAGGGAATCCTGTCAAAACCCAGCAGGCTATACACATTAAGAAGATGGAGCTGGGAGTCTAGGGAGACCAAGGTCACATAAGTTCACAGTTCAGAGTACCAGTTGGGTGACAGCTACATAGAGAACAAACCCTACAAGATTGGCAGAGGGCCCCATTAAGGAAAGGAAGTTCTGCAACTTTATAAAGGCATCTATGAGAAAAATCTACAAACAACATATTTAATGGTGAAAGACTGAATGCTAAGGTCAGAAACAATGCAAGAATATCCTCTCTAATCTTTTCTATTCAAGTGTACTGGAGATTCAACCAAATTGCTCTGGAAGTCCAGAGATTCTGCGTTGCAATGTGAGTCGATTTCAGATACTTCTTGAGTCATGAATCATAGAGCATTAGAGATAGATCGAGGCTTAAAGGGTTTGAACTCAGCATTTTAGTTTTACAGATGAAAAATAGGGAGGTAAATCCCTTTGCCAAAACGACCAAGGTAGTAAATGACCATTGCAGAACATGGATGTAATGTAGGTCTTGATGCTAGAACAGGGATAGCACCATCTCGATCTATTATTTTATGAAGCTTACTTTGAAAATTCTTGATGAACTTCTGTGGCCTGAGAAAGACATGTTGAATAATTATGAACAATTATTAATCTTAAAAGCAATAAAAGTGGGTATGACATTTTAAACTGAGATATTAATTATGAACACTGTTAATGATAGACAGGTATGGTCTAATATACCTAAAAAGTAATTTTTACCTAACTCTCTTCTGAGCTTTTAATCTTCTGTTTTAATGAGTACATGTGATAAGTAAAGCTTAACTGGATCAGGGCCTTTCTGCCTCTTCCAACTATATTCTGCTTTGCATGTATTTTAGGGTTCTCATAAAAAATGTTTATTACCGTTAACAGGAAACAAGCTTAAACTTACCAAAAACAAGAAAAATAACAAAAATGAAAGATAAATACAACAATCTGAATTATAGAGAGACAAATATGAGAGCCTCTACATAAGAACTACAAATAATGCCATGAATTAAACTTACAAAGTTCACTGAAACTTTGTAACATTGCCCAGTAGTTAGTACTATACTATCTCCCACAGATGAATCTTTGCCCAAGAATCTTCTATGTTTTCTTTTTTCTTGTGAGACGGGGTCTCACTCTGTCACCCAGGCTGGAGTGCAATGGCACGATCTCAGCTCACTACAATCTCTGTCTCCCAGGCTTAAGCAATCCTTCCACCTCAGCCTCCCGAGTAGCTGGGACTACAAGTATGTGCCACCACACCTGGCTAATTTTTTATATTTTTGGTAGAGACGGGGTTTCACACGTCATATAGGCTGGTCTAGAACTCCTGGACTCAAGTTACCTGCCTGCCCCAACCTCCCAAATTATAGGCGTGAGCCACTGTACCTGATCGAATCTTCTATATATTTGAAAAAAACTGATCTGGTCTGCTGTTCCACGTCTTTCTTCTTAAAACAGACTATTTTCAGCAAGTCAGCAGACTCCCCAAAATGCCTTTTCCTTAAACATACTTACATAACATACTTTCAATTTGAAATGCATTCATTCAACAAATGTTGATTGAGCTTATATTTACTTAATATAAACTATTGAGCTAGGCCCTGAGAATACAAAAATGAATAAGGCAAGGATTCTTTTCTAAAAAATCTTCTAGTTAGGGTGGAGGATGCAGATAAGTAAACAAGGAACCCCCCATAGTGTGTTAAGTGTCATGATTGGAAGAGGTCCAAAGTAAGATGAAAACAAAACAAAAAAAAGGAACATCTCACCTATCACTGGGGGTAAGGGGCCAGGTCAGAAAAAGCTTACAAAGGGAATCAATGTCCACTCCAAAACTTGAGTAATAAATAGGAGTTAGCCAAATTATAAATGATGTAGGCAGTATAATATAATATTGAGTAAAAATTTGGAAGCAGATAATTTGGGTTCAAATCTGAGTTCTAGTTGCTATTGATACTTAGGAAGTTACTTAAATCACTCTTCTTCATTAGGAAGAATTAGAAGAGAATTTACACAATTTCTCACTACACATCTACCCATCTACCTGCATATATGCCCAGACTCTTTTTCTGCTATTACTATTGATGACTTTTCCTTTTGTTCAAAGGCCAATTCTTCCACCTGTTTACTAGATCCTGCCTCATCTTGTCTTCTCAAGGACTTCCTCTTTCCTGTAATTTTTCTTTCTGACTGGATGTTTCCCATCACTATTACAAAATTCTCCTCTGTCTTTAAAACAAAAGAAAATATTTATTGACTCCATTTTCCTCTCCAACTACTGCTTCATCATTCTCCTTTTCTTTACAGATAAACTCCTCATAAACACTGCCTATTCTCAGTCTCTCCAAATCCTCCCTTGCTATACTTTTTTTCCTATCATGCATTTGCTCCTACCACTCTACAGAACTATTTTTGTCAGACGTCCCTGTTCTTAAAGCAGAGTTAATTTTCAGTCCTCATTTGACATTTTGATTACTTCTTCCTCCTTGCTATTTGGCTTCTAGTACATGACACGTTTCTTTTTTTCCCCTACTTTACTGGCAGCTCCTTTTTGGTCTCCATTGTCTCTAAACTTTGGAGCAGCCTAAGGGTCACTGTTTGAATTTCCCATTTTGTATTTACACTCATTCTGTGTGTGATCTCTTCAGTCTCATTGCTTTATATACCATTTATTTGCTGACAACTCCCAAATTATATCTCTAGTACAGATATGTCCACTAAATTCGTGGCTCATATACAATTTAACATCTCTACTTGGATGTCTAATAGGCATCTCAAACTTAGCATGTCCAAAATTGATTTCATTTTTCCACCCCTAACTTGCTCCTTTCACCGTCCTGCACACGTCAGTTAACAGCAACTCCTTTTTCCAGGTGAGGACAAAACAGCTTAAGAGTAATTACTGTCTGCTTTCCTCTCATGTTCCATATCCAGTATGTCATCAAATCCTGTTGGTCCTACTTTTACCATAGATCTGGAATGCAACTTCTTCTTTCCACTCCCACTGTTACTCTGGCCCAAGTCACAATTAAACTCTTGCCTAAATTATGACAAGAACTTTCTGACTCCATATTTTGCCTATGTTCCCCTAAGTCTATTTGCAATGCAGCTGCCCTAGTGATCCTGTTAAATATACCGCAGAACATATGACTACTCTTTTCAAAACCCTACAATGGCTTCCAGTCTCACTAAGAGTAAAAGCCAGAGTCTTTAAAATGGCCTACAAGGCCCCACAGATAGACAATCCTGTTAACTCTCTAACCTTATCTATTAATTTCTCTCTCCTTCTATCCCAATCACACTGCTTCCTTGCTGTTCTTTAAACATCTGAGCATGTTCCTGCCTCAGGGCTTTTGTACTTGCTCTCCAGTATTGCTCCTCAGCTAGTTAGCTGCATGACTAGCTCCTTCTGTTTTCATTCGGAAGTCATCGCAGTAAAGTCTTTTCTGAACACTATTTAAAACTGCAAAACGGCTGGGCGCCATGGCTCACACCTGTAATCCCAGCCCTTTGGGAGGCCGAGGCGGGCAGATCATGAAGTCAGGAGATGGAGATCATCCTGGCTAACACAGTGAAACCCCGTCTCTACTAAAAAATACAAAAACACAATTAGTCAGGTGTGGTGGTGGGCACCTGTAGTCCCAGCTACTCGGGAGGCTGAGGCAGGAGAATGGCGTGAACCCGGGAGGCGGAGCTTGCAGTGAGCTGAGATCACGCCACTGCACTCCAGCCTGGGCGACAGAGCGAGGCTCCGTCTCAAAAAACAAAACAAACAAACAAACAAACCAAAAAACTGCAAAACCTTCCCCAACACTCCCTATGCCCTTTCCCTGCTTTATTATCTGGGGCCATTAACATACAATATAGTACAGTTATTTATCCGGTGTATTGTCTTTCTCCCACCTTAGAACATAAGCTCTATGAATGTAGAGGTCCTTAATAGATACCTACTAAATAAATGAAGAAAAAGGGCATATTGTTTAATCTACACTGTGGGAGAATATGCAACATGCAGGTCCCAGTATTCTAATAATTGATAATTATAATATTCATCTGAACCCGAAAATACTTAATTTACTTTTTCATGGTGTTGAGCTATTATTTTTCACATTTAATTGATGTGTACCACCATAAAAATAATTTTTGTTTAGTGTCTGATTGATACATTTGTTTTAAACATGTGTCCCGTGGGAGAGTTATGCCAAATTACTAGATCAGGACAGCCATAAACAGATTAGAACTTCATTCAAACTCTCTGAAAGTCTCAAAGGCTGAAAAATGAATCATTACCTACTCATTTATTTATAACTTATTTCTATAAACATCTTAATTCTATACTATTATTGGAAAAAATGATAAAAACAAACTAACTCTAAGAAGGTGCACGCATTATCCAAGAATTGTAAATGTAGTTTATAACACTGGAGAGTCTGCTAAAATAAGAAAGCTCAATTACCCCTCCTAGAAGTTGCCAATTTATTTTCTGTATTTCTTCAAAAAACCTTTGGTATCTACTTATTTTTGTGGTTTTTTAAAATCATAGTTCTAGTATCTTCATAGCTAGTAAGCAGAAATGGAAAAATATTTTTACTGAAATGATGTTTACATTCACATGCTGGCATAAAAGTAACATAATGCCTATAGCTAACACATGTAAGATATCATACTATGCCAACCAAGAAGCAATGAGCCTACTGTTTACCCGTGTATGAAGCTATATAACCCAGGCAAATTAACTAATCTTTTTAGGCCTTACGTACTCCATCTATTAAATGGGTGATATGGTTTGGCTCTGTGTCCCTACTCAAATCTCATTTCTAATTGTAATCCCCACGTGTCGAAGGAGGGACGTGATTAGATCATGGGGGCGGTTTCCCCCATGCTGTTCTTGTGAAGTGAGTGAGTTCTCATGAGATCTGATGGCTTTGTAAGTATTTGGAAGTTCCTCCTTCATTATTGTCTCTCCCGCTGCCACGCAAAGAAGGTGCTTGCCTCCCCTTTGCCTTCTGCCATGATTGTAAGTTTCCTGAGGCCTCCCCAGCCATGCAGAACTGTGAGCCAGTTAAGCCTTTTTCCTTTATAAATTACCCAGTTTCAGGTATTTCTTTTTTTTTTTTTTTTTTTTTTTTTTTTTGAGACGGAGTTTTGCTCTTGTTGCCCAAGCCAGAGTGCAATGGCGCAATCTCAGTTCACTGCAACCTCCACCTCTCAGGTTCAGGCAATTCTCCTGCCTCATCCTCCTGAGTAGCTGGGATTACAGGCCTGTGTCACCACACCTGGCTAATTTTTTGAATTTTTTGTTTTTTTTCTGAGATGGAGTCTCGCTCTGTCACCAGGCTGGAGTGCAGTGACATGATCTCAGCTCATTGCAACCTCTGCTTCCCAGGTTCAAGTGATTCTCCTGCCTCAGCCTCCCGAGTAGCTGGGACTACAGGCACGTGCCACCATGCCCAGCTAATTTTTGTATTTGTAGTAGAGACAGGGTTTCACCATGTTGGCCAGGATGGTCTTGATCTCTTGACCTCATGATCCGCCTGCCTTGTCCTCTCAAAGTGCTGAGATTACAGACGTGAGCCACCACACCTGGCCTAATTTTCTGTATTTTCAGTAGAAACGGGGTTTCACCATGTTAGCCAGGCTGGTCTCGAACTCCTGACCTCAGATGATCTTCCCGCTTCGGCCTCCCAAAATGCTGGGATTACAGGCGTGAGCCACCACTCCCGGCCTCGGGTATTTCTTTATAGCAGTGTGAAAATGACCTAATACACTGGGTTAATTACAGTGTCTACCTTATGGGATTTTGTGATAATTAAACACAGTGATGGTAAAGTAATGGCATAATATCAGGCATGCAGGTAAATACTTGATATGTGTTAAGCGATATACACAATAAAGGTATTGAGGTTTCAGTTAAGGCTCTTTTAGTTGCACATACCAAAAGCTAACTCAAGCTATATTTCATGTATTCAATACATACTGATTAAGTACCTACTAGGTGCCTTACGATGTGCCAGGCACTATGCTAGGAACTGGTAAGCAAAAAAATGGAAATACATAACATGGTTATCAGGTGCCATTTTGAACTCAGTCTTGCAGCTGAACTTCACTCAGAGAGAAACTGAACTGGGAACCAGAAAGCTGTTGGAAAACTAGGAAATATTCTGTCTATGTACTTCTCATTGTGAACTAGTTTCCATTTTCTTCTCAGTAAATCAGCTTTTTCTGCAATATCACCTTTTCTAAAATCAATTAGCTTTTTTATGCAATAAAACTTTGATGGTAGACTGAAGGTGACCACTAACAAGGTACTAAGTTCATATGTTACTGTTAGACCCACACCGAGAGACCAACTGCTGCTGTTTGTCTCCCTTTGATCTTTTATTTTAATTTCAAAGTCTTAGGAAAGAGATCAAGCATCCATCCTTGTCTTAACAGGAGGTCAGTTAACATAGAGTTATTGTGAGTTGAAAAAATACTCCAAATGGTATCTGCAGCAAGTATCATGCATAATTTATAAAAGAAAAAATTAAAAGTTTAAATTACTTTGCAAGTTCATGTGTGTAGTGAGTGCCAGAAACAGGATTCAAATCCTAACACTGTGCAAGTGCTGGGTCACTACATGAAAGTGAGTGCCTGCTTAAATTTTGCATCTTAGGATTTTGGCTTGCCTCACCTTAGTGCCAGCTCTACTAATGCTTAATAGTTCTTTTTGCTGTACATGCATCTGCTTACTAAAATTCGGCACCTTTACAACTTCCAAAGAAATGCAATGTTAAAAAAACAGTTTCAAACATTCAGAGACTAAAACTTTTTTGCAAAGAGATACAGTATATAATTATATATGCTCTTATTGAGTTTGTATATTGTTATACAATTTACCTCCCAGGAGATTCCACTAAAAGCAGAAACTTACCTTCCCATTCTGTTGGAATATCCCCTATTTCATAGTCTACTTCTTTTTTATTTGCTCCTTCTACAATTCTCTTCTCTCGAATAGTTTGTCCTACAAGACAAAAGTCATTAATACATTTTTAAACGAACCTATGATACAGTAGTTACTACAATTAATCTTTTAATATTGCATAACCCCTTATATGGTTGAAGAATTAAATTAACAGGAAAAAGAGAATAGATTTCATTTTGAATTAGGCATATTACAAAAGGCAAATTCTAAACTACTGCAAAAATTTATAATTATTTACCACAGCATACAAAAATTAATGGTAGGCCAGCTGCAGTGGCTCACGCCTGTAATCCCAGCAATTTGGGAGGCCAAGCCAGGGGGATCCCCCGAGCTCAGGAGTTCGAGATCAACCTCGGCAACATGGTGAAACCCCATCTCTACTAAAATACAAAAAATTAGCCAGGCATGGTGGCACACACCTGTAGTCCCAGCTACTCTACTCAGGAGGCTGAAGCACGAGAATTGCTTGAGCCCGGGAGGCAGAGGCTTCAGTGAACCGAGATCGCGCCACTGCACTCCAGCTTGGGCTACAGAGTGAGACTCCATCTCAAAAAATAAATAAATAAATAAATCTAGATTTAATGTACAGAAAAAGAGCAAAAAAAATTAATCCTATAGAGCACTAATGGCCAATAAAAAATATTTTAATAATCAACAGCAGTTCAACTCCTTCTGACTTACATGGATATCTTACAGGTAGCAATGGCTGCTGCAATCACCCAAGAAAATCGATATTCATGGCTGTTACCAAGTATGTAACGAACCACAAGACCCTGCAACCACCCTGTCCCTAATACACTGGCAAACCCAAGGGAACCAAGCCATAGGTTGAATTCTGTGGCCCATGTTAATCACTGGCTCTTTAGGGAATTTAAAAGAAGAATAACAAAACTGGTCATTGGTTTGGTTATGGCTATGGTAAACTGAAGGTGAGCACTTACAAGCTTCTAAGTTCATATGTTACTGTTAGAGCCACATTGAGAGACCAACTGCTGCTGTTTTGTCTTCCTTTGATCTTTTATCTTAATTTCAAAGTCTATGGTTCTTCAGATGAGAGATAAATATCTGGAGTGGAATAGCAGCAATGCAGAAACATGAAAGCAGAGAGAACACTAAAATAAAAGTTGGTGAGAATTCAAGAATGTAATGAGAATGCCTATTGCTTATATCTCTCAATAAAAGTTGATTAGTGCATACTTTAAGTTTATACAGGAGGCATAAAACTATTTGTTATTTTCTTCTGTTTTCAGAAAGTCTTCATCATATCTTTCAAAACAGCTTTGTCAAAATGGTTGCTTCAAAACATGTTTCTTTCTCATTGAAACTTTGAGCCTGGGGAAACCAGGTAGGCTTTCTACTTCCTACTATTTAACAAGTGTGCCTGCCTACTCCGGGGAATGTGAGCTGAGACAGAGAAGTCATCAGTGAGGAATGATAAAGGGAGCAGCATGGCTTAACAGTGATCAGACCAGCCAGGGAGAGAAATTTGGACCTTACAAAATAGTCCTTTCTCTTACCACTCCTAAGCCAGTCTTACACTATGCTAAATATACTGACTTACATAATTAAATAAATCAAACTTGATGCCTACAAATCTCTCTCCTACACTACCTGAGATTCTATTAACTATAAATTCCTTTAAGTGTGGACAGGAAACTCCTGGGAGTGACTGTACAGGAGAAAGAAAGACATAAAAGGAAAGCCTGAGAAGACTCAATGGCTGGTTTTATTTCTTCCATCTTAGTAATATTAAGTGAAAGGCTGGGAGTTCATAGACAACCCATTAACGGCTAATAAACCTTAAGTATGTGGTCAGGAAGTTCTGCATTTCATTATGAGGTCATTTAATTAGGCTGATTTCATCCTAATGCAGAGGTTCCCCAAGTTCTACAAAGAGGAGTTACCTTTTGCTTATCTTATCCAGTAAATTTACAGTAGGACAAAGGACTGATAGTAAAAGTTGTAGGAAGAAGGATTAGGGTACAAGGAGCATACAACAATGACAACTGCATTTCTCTCATAGTAGAGGCTCAATATATGTACACATATTTTTACTAAAACGCTATTTACATTCACATATAAATACATCATAACAAATTACTATAAATTTAGTATTTATAATTTAGCATCATTAAAGTATGCTTATATGACAATTTTCAAAATGTGTTAGTCAAATACCTATGTCTTCAAATAGTCCTTATCTAATTACTGAAATGTAAGAATGACTTTTTGGAGTAACAGTTATAGAGAGGAAAACTATTGTCTAAAATAAAAATGCAAATACATGGGATCCTCAAAGTACATGTGTGGTCTATAAGTTTTTAAATGTAATCAATAAAGTTTAGCACATGGGGAGAGAATAGACAGGTCTATAGTTCTCAGTAGCAGTACTAAATGCATATATATTACAGGCATATCTGCAACAAAAAAATTAACTTTCTATTCCTACTCTTAGGTCTATCAACTTCATGTAAGGTCTCCCAAGGATTTAAAAAATCAAAAGTTATACCTATTTGTTTGTGTGTATGCATGTGTGTATGGAAACACAGGAAGAGTAATTAATTAGCTAGTTTAATTTCAGGACAATCACTGAATAAACCTTTGGTTAATAGGTGAAATAAATATTATTTTTAAAAAGTATACATCTTTTAGTAATATAAAATAAAGCTATCAGCTTATTAAATAAATTCTTTGTAATCAGATACGTTTATTTCCTCAATAAATTACTGTAAAACTACTCCCTTTTTTTGGAATAAATACTACTTGTTCAATTTTTATGAATTGGGAATGGAATTTATGCCTCCCACTGAGTAAGGAATTATGTACAAACTGTACACTTACTTATACTACTAATATGCTTTCATGCAATATTTGTAAAGACAACTCTATTTATCATAGCAAAAAAATGTCCATCCTAGTGAATAGAGCAAGTTTAAGTACCTGCTCAAGTGTCAAAATTTTAGGATCTAATTTACATTTAAAAATTAACTTGGTAACAAAAACATTTAATACAATATATGTATAGGTTCAATAAGTACTAATACAACAAAAATAATTGACATTGGTGGACTCGATGAGTATTATTAAGCAAAAGAGTACATAGTTGTTTTATTTAATACTAAACAATATTATATTTAATTGAAACACAGATTTGAATTCAGGAAGGTAGTAATGGTCAACAATCTATGGATTTAAAGACTGTAGATATAACAGTATATTTTTCTAAACTTTAAAAACTTTAAAGCTGGTTGCTGTTGAGCTCATTGCCCTAGGAGGATGGCAGATTTCCTACTTCTTTGTTTAGAAATATATGGAGGTCATTTAGTTTTTAAGAAAAGAAAGAAAGGAAGGAAGATAAAAAAAATAAAAGGTGAGATCCCGAGGCATATTGTAGATGACAGGGATTTAGGTAAAAGACAGATTTCACCTGTTCTACTGAGCTTCTGGGATAACGTATGAGCATCCTGGACACAGACATGGGAAGGAGCCTCTAGAGCAGAATCCCAAACTTCAGCCTTTCAAGTACCATCTTTGCAATTTTTGCATACTTTAGAGTACTATATCCTAATATTTTTCTTTACAATAATTTGCATTTTTCTTCAATACTTATTTTTACCTTACTCTAAAAAATATTCATGTAATCACTGACTTAATGTGCTAGTTGTGTTTTTTGCTCACCCATAAAAATAGATTTAAAAAATTTAAAGGGTTGTCTCTGTGTCATCTAAAATCATCTTATAGACCACACTTGGGAAACCACACTGCAGACCACATTGGTTTGTAGAGACAGGCCCAGCCACACATACGGTGATACAGGGCATAGAAACCAATATAACCAGTAGGAAATTCCTATGGACAGGGAATGGCTGTTGAATATCAAAGTCTTGGATTATGTTTATCCTTGATTTCAAAAAATCCTGTAATTCACAACAATGTTTTGTTAGGTTTGAAGGAAGAAGGGAGAGGTCCTAGATTTCCAGAAAGAGTCAGGGAAAAGAAAAAAAAAGCACTAATATTTATGGCATGTTTACCATGTGCCAGACATTGAACTAAGTTTTAGCTCTGCATGAGTAATTTCATTTAAGCTTTACAATGCTATGAGGTACTATTATTACTTCATTTTACTAAACAATTTATATATTTCATTTATAAAGAAATTGAGGCTTAAGAGAACTTAAGACATTTACTTGCTAGCAAACAGAAATTAGGATTTGAACATGGGTCTTTTAACTCCAGATCCTAGACACTTAACCACTAAGATATGTTGCCAGACTTTCAGATGACTACAAATGTTACATCTACAAATTGACTACATTTCAGTAGGTAAAATATAAGGGCTAAGCTAAAAGCAAAAGTTACTGCCATTTCTTAAAAGATTAAAAATCACCATTTCTTTCCAAAAAAGAAAAACCACTGCCTTTCATTAAGGCATTTCAGAATGCAGAAAACATATCTTAAATCACTTAACTTAACCCTAGTAATAGATTCATTAAAACTTCGCTGAAGAAAATCTGGAAAATACCAAAAAGTAGAAAAAAATAAAAATGACCTGTAAGCGCGTGACTCAAAATATCGTTATTAACATGTTACTCTGTTCCCTTCAGTCTATTATAACTAATAGATTATACATACACAAACACATATACATGTGCACATGTATTTATGAGATTAAAATTGTATCTATATCCTTTTCCCTACCACATGGAAAATATGAAGCTTTTCATGTCATTGTTTCATAACTTAAAAAGGAAAATCAATACAGTTTCTGAACTTATTCTGACATTCTGAGGAAAAAGAAATTTCTTGTAAAAGTGTGTTAATAACTTTTTTTTGTTCAACTGTGTTTAAAATGTGAACATAAAAGTAAAAAAGATTGCCTTGTTAAGCATAGGCAGTAAAGCAAGTTAAAAAATACTAAAAATGAAAATTTATATCAATTAAAGATATGTATCAGATATGCCATACAAAGGAGGTTGTACAAATTAAGGCAGAACTTCAAGATCAGGAAGAAAGAAAGAGGTAAAGTATAGTGATCCATATGTTCTTTATGTTAACATGTAATAGATTTATTAGTGATATTTTTAAATGAATTAATAAACACTTAAAAATTCACACTTTATGTATTTAAAATAAATTTCATTGTATATATTTAAGGGATATAACATGATGTTCTGGGATATGAATAGACAGTAAAAAGGTTACTAGAGTGAAGCAAATTAAAATATACATCATCTCACAGTTATCCCTTTTTGTGTGTGGCAAGAGCAACTAAAATCTACTCATTTAGCATGAATCCCACACACAGTACAATTTTATTACCAACAGTTCTCATGAACATTAGATCTCTAGATTTGTTCACCTTACATATCTGCTACTCTGTATCCTTTGACATACGTCTCCCTACTTCTCCCAACCACCCCTTCATGTCCCAGGTAACCACTGTTTTGTTGCTGATCTCTGTATACAATCAGCCCTCTGAATCCATGGGTTCTGCAGTCACAGATTCAATCAACCACCACTGAAAATATATGGGGAAAAAAATGATAAAATAGCAATACAACAATAAAATACAAATTAAAAAATACGGTATAACAACTATTTACATACCGTTTAGACTATATTTGGTGTTATAAGTAATTTAGAGATAATTTAAAGTATACAGAAGTATGTGGATAGGTTATATACAAATACTATGCCATGTTGTATAAGTGAATTGATCATCTGCAGATTTTTCATCAAAATTTTTTGATCAAAAATTAGTTGACCATACATGTTTAGATTGATTTCTAGGCTCTCTATTCTGTTCCACTGATCTACGTGCCTATTTTTATGCCAGTACCATACTGTTTTGATTATTATAGCTCTGTAATAAAATTTTAGATCAGAAAGTAAGTGTTTATTAATTTTAAATCAAAGTTGCTTCCAAATTTGTTTTCCTTCCTCAGAATTATTTTTGCTCTTTGAGGTCTTCTAAGATTCTATACAAACTTTAGGATTGTTTTGCTATATCTGTATAGAATGCCATTGGAATTTTGATAGAGATTATGTATACTGATTTGGGTACTATGAACATTCTAACAATATTAATTCTTCTGATTCATGAGCATGGGATATCCTTCCATTTATCTGTGTCTCCTTTAATTTCTCTCATCAATGTTTTATAGTTTTTGGTGTACAGATTTTTCACCTCCTTGCTTAAATTTATTCCTTAGTATCTTATGTTATTTAATGCTGTCATAAATGGGATGGTTTTTTGATATCTTTTTCAGTTAGGTTGTGTATTAAAATGCTAATTTTTGTATGTTGATTTTTTGTATGCTAATTTTTGTATCCTGTAACTTTGCTGAATTCATTTATTCTAACAGGTTTTTTATTTTTGCTAAAATCTTTAAAATATTTTTATGTATAGGATCATGTTTTCTACAAATACAGATAATTCTGCCTCTTTTCTGATTTGGATGGCTTTTATTTCTTTTTCTTATCTGATTGATCTTGCTAGTACTTCTACGCTGAACAGAAGTGGTAAGAGTGTGTGTCCTTGCCTTGCACCAGATCTTAGTGGAAACATTTTCAGTTTTTCCCCATGGATTATAATGTTAACTGTGTGTTTTTAATAAATGGCTTTTATTACATTGAGAAACTTCCCTTCTATAACTAAACTGTTGAGAATTTTTATCAAGAAAAAATATCAGACTTTGTCGAAAGCTTTTTCTGCAGTAATTCAGATGATCATGTAGTTTTTATCTTTCATTCTGTTGATGTGATGTGTCACATTGATTTCTGTATGTTAAACCAGTCTTGCATGCCAGCAATCTCCCTGCTTGGTCCTAGTGTATAGACTTTTTGATGTGTTGTTGGATTTGGTTTGCTAGTATTTTATTGAAGATTTTTGCACCAATCTTCATCAGAAAGATTGGCCTGTAGCTCTTTTGATGTCTTTGTCTGGCTTAGGTATCAAGGTAATGCTGACCTCATAAAATATGTTTAGAAGTATTCTCTGTAGCTCTATTTTTCAGAGGAGTTTAAGAAGTATCAGTATTAATTCTTCTTTGACTGTGTGGTAGAATTCAGCTGTAAAGTCATTTGGTGTTTGGCTTTTCTTTGTTGGGAGGTTTTCTATTACTTCTTTAATGTGTTTATTAGTTATTGGTCTATTCATGCTTTCTATTTCTTCCTGACTAAATCTTGGTAGGTTGTATTTTTCTAGGAATTCATCCATTTCCTCTAGGTTATCCAATTTGATGGCACATACTTGTACATAATAGTCCTGTATGACCTTTTTATTTCTGAGGTATCTGTTATAATTTCATCACTTTCATTTTTTATTTTGAATTTTTTTTCTTAGACTGGTTAAGAGTTTGTAAATTTTGTTTTTCAAAAAACCAACTCTGTTTTATTGATTCTTTCTATGTTTTTTCTTTTGCTCCCTATTTGATTTATTTCTGTTCTTAATTTTATTATTTCTTTCCTTCTGCTTATTTGGGGTTTAGTTTGTTCTTTTTCTGGTTCCTTGAGGTGTAATGTTAGACTATTTATTTGAAATCTTTCTTCTTTTTAACATAGGCATTAATTGCTATAATGTCCCTCTTAGAAATGCATTTGCTGCATCCCATGTTTTGGTATACTGTGCTGCCACTGTCATTTGTCTTAAGACATTTAAGAAGTTTCTCTTTTGATTTATTCTTTGACCCACTGGTCATTCAGGAACAAATTTTTAAATTTCCACATATTTGTTAATTTTTCAAGGTTCCTCCTGCTACTGATTTATAGTTTCATATAACAGGAGTCTGAAACAATACTAGATATATGGTCAATCTTCTTTTGTGGCCTAACACAAAGTCTGTCCTGAAGAATGTTCTATGCATGTGTGCTACAGCAAAATGTGTATTCTGTTGTTGTTGGATGCAAAGTTCTGAATATGTCTGTTAGTTTCAATTGGTCAAAAGTGCAATTCACGTCCAGTATTTCCTTATGAATTCTCTGTCTGATTACCCATTTTTGAATGTGCGGTACTAAAGTCTGCTACTATTATAGTATTGCTATCTATTTCTCCCTTAATGTTCATTAATATTTGCTTAATGTATTTAGGTGCTCCAATGTTGGGTACATATAGATTTACAATGGTTATGTCCTCTTCATGAATTGACCCTTTTATCATTAACTAATGACCTTCTTTGTTTCTTGCAATAGTTTTTCACTTGAAGTCTATTTTATTATATGTAAGTATAGCCATGCTTGGTTTCTTTAGATTACCATTAAATGGAATTTCTTCTTCCATTCTTTTACTTTCAGCTTATGTGTGTCCTTAAAGCTGTTGTAGGTCTCTTGTAGGTAACATATAGTTGGATCTTGTTTTTCTTTTTAACTCCATCTAACCATTCTATCACTTTTGATTGGAAAATTTAATCCATTTACATTCAAGTTCATTACTGATAAATAAGTACTTACTACTGTCATTTTGCTATTTGTTTTCTGGTTGTTTTGCAGTTCCTTTGTTCTTTTCTTCCTCTTTTTGCCTATCTTTATGATTTCACAATTTTCTGTAGCTGAGCTTTGATTCATTTCTCTTTATCATTCATGTATCTGCTGGAGTTTTTTGTTTTTTTTTTTTGTAAGGAAGGACTAGCAGTAATGAATTCCCTTGGCTTTTGCTTCTCTGTAAAAGACTGTTTCTCTTTCATTTCTGAAGAACAGCTTTGTTGGGTATAGTATTCTTAACTGTCAGTTTATTTCTTTGGATACATCTTTGAATATATCTTTCCAGTCTCTCTTGGCCTGCAAGGTTTCTGCTGAGAAATCTGCTGACAGTCTAATGGAGATTCCTTAATATGTGACTTGAGGCTTTTTTCTTGCTTCTTTTACAATTCTGTTTTTGACTTTTGATGGTTTGATTATAATGTGCTTCAAAGAGGATCTCTTTGGGTTCAATCTATTTGGGGAGCTCTGAGCTTCATGGATCTGGATATCCGTATCTCTCCCAAGACTTGACAAGTTTTCTGCGATTACTTCATTAAATAAGCTTTTTGTCCCCTTCTCTGTCTCTTCTCCTCTAAGTGCATTTCTCCCATTGTGCATTTTTTTTTTCTTAATGGTGTCTCATAAGTCTTATAGGCAGTCTTCACTCTTTTTCAATCTTTTTTCTTTTTTCTTTTTTTCTCTGAGTCATTCCAACAGACCTATCTTCAGATTCACAGATATCTTTCTCCTGCTTGATTGATCTAGCCTGCTGTTGGAGCCCACAATTGTATCTTTAATTTCATTGGTTGCATTCTTCAGCTCCAAGATTTCTGTTTTGTTCATTTTTATGATATCTATCTATATTGAATTTCTCATTCAGATCATAAACTGTTTTCTGTCTTCACTGAATTGCCTATTTGCACTGTCTTGTTTCTTAATGACTTTCCTCAGGTTCATTATTTTGAATTTCTTTTAGATAATTAGTAAACTTCAATTTCTTTGGGGTCAGTTACTGAAGAATTATTTTGTTTCTGTAGTGGTGTCATATTTCCTTGCTTTTCCGTGTTTCTTGTGTATCTGTGTTGATATCTACACATCTGCTGGTACAGTCACCTTTTCCAAACTTTACAGAGTGGTTTCTGTAGGTGAAGACTTTCACATGTAGATGGGACCAAGGATGCCACCAGATAAGTAGAATATGGTGGCTCTGATTCTATGTCACCACAGTGATGTGATGCCATGCAGCATCTTCAGCAGTGACCTATGTTGGTAATAACTTCAGGTGCCTCCATGGTCTAGGCTTCAGGAGTTTGTGCTACTGACTGCAGCAGTGTAGGTTATTAGGGCACAGGCTTTAGGAATCCTCTCATTCTTGTTATCCTCACAGTGGTGAGTCTTAGCTTAGGGGATCTCTCTCAGTGTCAGATCTAACATGGCTCACAGGCGGAAAAGGCAGCACTGGGATCCAGAGCACAGATGCTCAGAGTATCTGGAGAGTTGGGTTCCTCAGCTCAAGGTCTTTCAAAACTACTGTAGCACCTTGGATCTGAGGTATAGGTTCACTCTCAAAGGCATGAGTGAATGCAATTCTCTCACTAACCCGTGGTCTACTGCTTTGAGGCACACTAGCATCTTGGGCCCAAGGGGCTGAGATATAGCTATGGTTCTGACCCTTTAGTTTTATTATAAAAAATATCAATACATATTCCATAAACAAAGTACTCTCAA
This sequence comes from Macaca nemestrina, assembly GCF_043159975.1. NCBI lineage: Eukaryota > Metazoa > Chordata > Mammalia > Primates > Cercopithecidae > Macaca > Macaca nemestrina. The sequence continues at coordinate 114,372,668 of NC_092130.1, forward strand.
TAATTATGAGGAGTCTAAAGGAATTTTGAAACCAAAATGTCTGAGCACTATATATACCACTGGGAAAAAAAAAACAAAACAGGCATTTATAAAGCCACAGCACTAAACAATATAGATAAATAGATGAATAAATAAAAATTGGAGAGATAAAAGGGCTCCTACTTACCATGATGACGAATAGCAAATGTGGAACAAGTACCAGAATTGGAAAATCATCATTTTCTAACTATCATCACTAATTCTGGTAAAAATTACTAATGGAAAGGGATTTTTTTTATTTAGGGTTCCCTTTCTTCTGGATATAGTGTTCTTACACATTTGAAAGCTGCACAAGATATTATTTAAAGGATGGTTAGAAATAAGATTTCTAATATTACTCCTTACAAACACTGTCCTCCTAGAGTTTCAGTGACCCTGTAGGTGAGTATGACTCTTGAAGGTGTCTTTCACCACCAAAGGCAGCTCTCCTTTCCTGGGTCACTATTCCTTTTTCCTAATCCATTCACACAGGCCAGAAGAGATATTTGGGCAGCCTTTAATCTTTACATTTCAGAGTTTCAGAGCTCATAAAATAAGACATTGGAGGAGGGATTTTCTTCCACTAGTACCAGATCAAAGGTAGAGGGCTATAGAGCTGTAACCCACAAGCATATGTAATCCTTGGTGATAGTTTTCAACCAGTTGTCTACTTCTAGCCTGATATTTTACATTGATGGGGTAGCATGAGGAGAGATGAGTGGAATTTGGAGGTGACTTCAGGGTTGAAAGAGAGGTTCGGCTGAGTGAGGTGACACACTTCTGAGATAGTTGTTCCCTTGTATATAAGCAAGCTTCAGGCTTTTGATGCCTGACAGGAGCCCCTGGGTTGGAGGAATGGTGATCAAATAGGTAGGACAACCAGAATAAGATCCTTATAGTCTGACTGATGTCTGTCCTTTTATAGCAGTGGCAGCAAACAGTACAACCAGGTGATAACTCTAAATCAGTTTGCTGACTAGCGGTGATGTATAAGAGACTGAATTCTGCATACAAAAGGAGGTTTAGAAGTATCAATGCATAATGTATGAAAGTGAGAACTACTGAAAGCCAAGCACCACACTACATATATTAGGTTTGTCGGCTTTCAAACTTTGTTATTCTGAACCATTGCAAATAAAATGAACATAAATTAAGAGCATTAAAATAGGAATTCTTATACTGAAAGCCATTTTTACATATGACTTAAAGCGCAATTTGACTAAAGTTACTCAGATGCAGCATCTATTTAGTAAGAGCTTGCTGTTCACCAAGCAGTGTTTAGGTTCCTTTCATGTTTTATCTTTTATCTTTAAAACAATGTTCTATGGATGAGAAAAAAACAAAAGGCATAGGGTAGTTAACTTATCCAAATGTTCACAGCTGATTAAAGTAGTATAGCTAGCATTTGAACCTAAGCATTTCTATGACTCCAAGCATAAGCTCCTTCTGTTTAAGATTTTACAATTAGCATTTATAAAGCTTGCATATAGTATTATTACAGATACCCAATTAAAAACTAACATCTTATTCATGACTATCATAAGCTATTATACCTCACAGTAATTAAAGGAGGCATTCCAGCTTAGAAATGTGATGATTCTATAATCTGACATGTCCTACATATACTTATGTGAACATGGAAGACTATCTCCACAGATAATATTTTTTAAGCAATTATAGAAGTCTTACAGATAAGCTTTCAGAATTTTTAAGACTGCCAACTAGTTCAATGGATTACCTAAAATCTTATTAGCTTCCTCATATTTACAAGTGTCCTATAAGGAATCTCAAATTGTTCTATCACAGAAAATCCAACATTACATCAAAATGCTTGGTTATTCTGAAATGCTTTACATAATATGATTTAGCCCTTCAGATCTGGAAAGATAAAAGGTCTTAAACTACACCCAGAAAGACGGTAGAACAATTCCAAGTAACTTATTTCCTATATTAGTGAAAATGTCTTGTGGCAAGTTTATAGCACACCAATATTCTGTTTAAACTGGACTTCATTAATGAATTTTTTTAAAGTCACAAATAACATTTCAATCTGAAAATACATAAGAATATCATAATTTTTTAAAAAGATTAACCTATTGTAAATGTGTGTTTGTGCTTTGCACAAGGACAATAAACTCTTATTGACTGTTAATTTTTGAAAGTTCCATGAGAGCATTATTTTCAAACAAAAATTTAAAGTTCTAAAAACATCTGTAATTCAGTCAACAAATATACACTGAATAGTCTATTGCATTAATCTAAGAAGATTTATAATTAAAAGTTAAGTAGGTTTTCTGATTATATTCCCAAATCAAACATGTAAGTCTTAGAAATGCCTTTACTTTATTTACTTCCTTTCCATTTACTGTGGAAATCATACATCAAAAACTGTTTTTAAAAACAAAGAAATAACACTTGAATATTATGTTGAAAAATCATTTATTTTCCAAACTGAAAGGAATTTTTGATCTGCTGAAAAAGCACAGTTACAATTACACCTGATCTACTCTCCAAAAGAAGGTAACCATTCAAACAAAAAATATAAATGATGAATGCATGACTATTTAGTACATGTAATAATGTGCTCACTATGAAGAGCTGAAAGCAGCAGCCATTTCAGGTTTTGATTGATGTGTAGGAATCAACTTTTGAAAGTACTTCATTCACTTAATACATTCTATATTTTTTATAAAGCTAAATTATCTCCAATGTATGAAGTATATTCATAACTGAAAATGTGAACATTTAATAAAATATCAGAAAAATGAATATTAGGTGATTCTGCTATGAATATATCTAAATTATAACATAAGTTAACATGTCTTACTTAAATACACACAAAAAGGAAGGAAAAAAGGCGGGTATGAAACTCTTTTTAGCTAAATTAAATAGGCTTTAAGACATTATACAAGAATTTCAAGTTTTAACAAACCTGTTTTACAATAAGAGGACATTTATGAATGTGATTGGAAATCTTATTTTATAGTGACTCAAGCAAACAAATTCCAATCTAGTACACCCTTAATATAAAAAAAATATAAAAAGAATATTTTCTTTCAAAATTAGTAAATATTCATAGTGTGGCATAAAATAATATAATCAAGTATTTAATTTTCACTTTGAAAATCTAATTTGAACACCTGGGGCTTTCAGTATACAGGTAAAAAGAGAAATGGAAGGAAATAATTAAAAATTAATGCAAATATTACTAGAATTTAGAGATTTATAAAATTATAGTATGTGCAAAGCTTGGGCCAAGCCCAAACTTTATTTTCAGATTTGAAATGTAGCAGATGCAGTTGATTATATGATTGATTTCTAGACCCAAATGGTTTCATAGAAATCGAGTACTTGGTCATTAATCACAGACCATAAAAGAGTCAAAGACAGTACTGTTATCTACTGTTACTGATTCACAGAATATGTAGCAGTTTTAAATATGAATAATTCGGTAAAAATAAATAGAGTGCATTTTGTGGTACATCAGTTCTCAATTTTAAAAAATTATATTTATTAATCCATGAAATTACTAATACCCTTCATTAATCTATTTAATTTAGCCACCAGGCACCACCGATCATTAATAAATAGAAACATATTCTGATATAGAAGGAGACCATATAATCATCTGATGAAATGTGATAGTTATCAAGTTAACAGGAACTACACTAGTATTTGTGAACCAGATCCCCAAGTTCAAAAATTAGGTTTAGTTGTTAAAAGGCTGGGGTGCCAATAATTTTCAAACTTTTGTCTTTAAAAATATCTTCTTTAGAGGTTCAATTTACAAAATTGTTCAAGCAGAGCCTCTCTGGTTGAGGGAGGGGTCCAGAGAACCACCCACCTTTTCTCCCCTCCCCTTACATGTAGTTACCTCCTCACACTCCTAGGATTCTAAAAAGTCCTGTGCAAATCATCCATTCAGACCAAGTATTGTACTTCTGAGCTTCCCCAGTCCATCTATGAATATATATATATTCATTTACTAAACAAAATCAAGATCTTGCCAATGGGCAGAAAGACCACCATACATTTACTTCTTTCCCTATACTATTCTTCATTTAGTTAGTCAAGCAATCTTTCACAAACTACTGAGTAACTGGTAGTAAGATAATGTAGGATTTTCCCTACAGTCCTGTTCTCCAAGAACATGTAAAGCCTACTTCAGCTGTGAATCTATGATTTAAAGCTGGAACTTGATTTAAGGCTTGCTTCCAGTGTTCAGAAAGGATGAGTTCAGTGAGAAGTCATTTTCTCACCTTGGAATAAGAAGTGCTTAGGAAAAGACAAAGTCTGAATAACAAGAGGGAAAAACAACTCTCCAATTCACTTGTCATCAAGGAAGCAGGCCTTCACTGGAGAGGCATTTTTAATACTTTTGAGTTCCCAAAACTGCAGGCTGCTTTAAAGGAGAATATTTAGGTAGTCTGAGGCCAATTACCAGCAGTAAAAGGAAACACAGGATAGAAAATTTCAGCAAGAAAAAATTTTATATAGCACCATATATATACCCACACCCACATGTATACATATACATATATATGTACATGTATATATACATATGTATATAGATATACATATATGTGTGTGTGTGTGTGTGTGTGTATATCTTTTTTTTTTTGACACGGAGTCTCATTCTGTTGCCCAGGCTGGAGTGCAATGGCGTGATCTCAGCTCACTGCAATCTTGGCCTCCTGGGTTCAAGCGATTCTTATGCCTCAGTCTCCCAAACAGCTGGGGATTACAGGCACACGCCACCATGCCCAGCTAATTTTTGTATTTTTAGTAGAGACAGGGTTTCACTATGTTGGCCAGGCTGGTTTTGAACTGTCAACGTCAGGTGATCTGCCCGCTTCCGCCTCCCAAAGTGCTGAGATTACAAGTGTGAGCCACCATGCCAGGCCATAGCATCATATGATTTTAGTCATCAGTTTAAACTCTTCCTATGACAAACTTTACCCTGGCTAATAACTAACAAAATTGGATGACATGAATTTTACCTTTGTTCTCTACTTTAGTTTGCTGGTTGAAAGATATGCTAATAAGCTGTGATTGCACCAAAAGGCAGGCTGTAGGAGCATGAAAAAGAAAAGCTGATTCCATTTTGCTTGTGAAGGCTGCAAAAATCTTACTATTTTTACCTACTTATTCATTATTTCTCAATGATGAGCAAAAAGATAAACACTACAGTCACTAAGAGTAAGATTTGCAACATGGCATTACTTTAAGATAGGGGTCTCCAAAAATAGAGTGCATATAAAAGTGGAGCCTGCTTCTCTACTCAAGGATGTACTGGTAGCCCATGCCCAGATATTTACCTACAAAAGAATAAAATAATTGGAGTTGAACAATTCTTTATTCTTAGTAGCAAATGACAAAGCTTAACATTTCTTCCCTATTTCTTGCTACTTTCCTATAAGCTTCCAGGTTCTGAAGATCATGTAATTTAGGCTAATTTAGCAATGTACCAATAATATTATGTTAATTTGGCTTAATGTTATCTGACTAATTTACATGAGCAGAATTACATTTATTGAGCAACAATTATGTATATGGTATTATTACACACTTTATTTTTATTTTCTTGTTTAATTCTCACAACTATCTTCACTTTTATAATTGAGGAGACTAAAGCTTAAAGAAAACTGAATGGATGAGGAAAGGTGTGTCTTGAATTACTTTTAATTTTTACATGGAAATTTAAGAAAATGTACTAGCATAATCACCTCTTATACTACAAAAACAGTGTCCACATATAGTCAGGTTCACACTGCCTCCCTTTTTTATTTCTGCCTCCTTTTCACCACTCATTTACAACCACTTCGCATATACTTTCCACATCCTCCCTTTGCTTTGTGCTGCAGAACAACTTAACTATTCTGTGACAATAGCACCACTTATTGGCTGGCAAAGGTATTGGAATAATCTGAAATCAGTACCTGCTTTCTTACCTTTGGAAAGATAATGCATAATTTGGGCTGTCTTTTTATTCTGCCTTTTTTATTTCAGCTGATTCACACCCACCTGAAAAAGCATTTTGCTCATGTATACGTACATCTCCTTTTTTATCTTTCATATCACCTTTCAAAAACCTGTAGTTACTTTACCTCTTGATTTCACTGCTAATCAATGTTTGCTAAGATGAAGCAATGAAGATGAATTGTGAATTAAAAGCAATTCGTGAATTATTCTGAAAACTGAACTACAATTTACAATGCATTTTCTATTTTAAAATGTGTTGAATTTAAACAAGCTACATACATGGAACTTACAGGATTCAACTGATTTGTAAGTTGGGAAACTTGCCATATTATTAAAACATATAAAAGTATGAAGTCTTCTGTAGTGGCATACATGGTAAATAAAGGAATAGAATGCTAAAACAAAGCAATACTATACATATTTTTCTCCTCTTAAGAGTTAATATACATCTCCTTGTCTTGTGAAATTTGAATCTTACACTACATATAATGAAACACTCAAATATTTGTTGATAACAATAAGGTCTGCTCCTATTTTTGCAGTGACCCCTTAAAGTTATACTAATGACACAAGAGAGAACAGCTCTCATTATTTTAACTTTATCTCAACAATAGAAACTAACAAGATTACATCTATAACTCTAACCACTCAATGAGCTCCAGTCATAAACTTTTGTTTAAAGCAATGCTCTCTACTTGAATGTCTTTATACTTCGGCTACACAGAGTTCTGTACCGTCCTGTAATACTGAGCTGAGCATCTAGTCCCTGAAATTGTCTGATCTTTATGAGTAAGGCCTATAAGTTCCTACCTGTGGGAATTTTGCATTGAAGCAGAGGAACATGTAAGATATCCCAAGTCAATTTGTCAGTATGAAGTCACTTTTGTTGCTGGTACCAATTAAGTAGCAAGGGGGTTTTGTTCCTTGGATTTTGCTCTGTATCTCAGTTCTAGAAATCGTGAATGCTACTGAGATTTGGTTTAATGGTGACGTCAACTGCCCAGGTGTAGACCATTTTCCTCACTGTTAGCTATTCCTGTCTCGCAAATCACCTGCCCAGGAGTATTCTACTGGCTCCCTGGGACTTGGAAACCTATGGTCTGGCCTGCTTGATCAGTGTTTATGACATCCACCTCTCCCAGGCCTGAACTGCATTTCCTTTCAAATCTCTCAAATGTTTTGATAGGTCTATTACTTTACTTATTTCCTAATTCAAAAACTACAGTTGCTTTACAATGTGAATATATTTAACAATATTAAACTGTACCCTTCAAACTAGTTAAGATGTTATATTTTTATTTTATTTTTGTTTTTTCTAGAGACATAGTCTCACTCTGTCACCCAGGAATGAGTACAGTGGTGTGATCATGACTCACTGCAGCCTTGAGCTCCTGGGCTGTAGAAATCCTCCCACCTCAGCCTCTGGAGTAGCTAGGACTACAGGCACATGCCACCTTGCCCAGCTAAGTTTTAAATTTTTTGTAGCGATGCCCAGGCTGGTCTTGAATTCCTGGCTTCAAGCAATCCTACCACCTCATATGTTTTATTTTTTACCACAATTTAAAAATTTTTAAATTATTTTTTAAAGTTCAGTTGTTTTTTCCTGCTATTTCCCTCCCTGACATGCAAACTTTCAACAAAATATATTTTATTTCAATATTTCCCTTTATTTTATATCTACACCAAGACCTTCATCCAGGTCCCTCTCATTTTGTGTCTATACTAATTTTAAAAACCTAACCATATTGTATTCTGATGTCTATTCTTTATTGTTTCTTTAGGGAGCTACTCCATTCCATATGATCCTACTTTGTCCATGGGGTTGTGTGGAACTATCACCCTTCTACTTAGAGGTAGGAATGTTAACCAAGTTTGACCCATGGTATTCTATCCTTTTAGCCACAGAAACTATTTCAGGGATGGGTACATGACCCCTGCTAGGCCAATTAAGAGTTTTCCTAGAACTTTTGATGGTGCTTCTAGGAAAAGATACTTTGTCAGCTTCTATGATCATAAGCTATAAAGACCATGTAAGACCTGGGATTGCTGGGCCATCTATTCTACTATGTGGAGAAAATCTATCTATGAATGAAACCAATTCAGAGTCATGTTATGGAGATGGTGCATATCCTGATGATATGGATCATTTGAATCTAACTCAATTTCTGTTCAGTTATATTTTCTAAAATACTGTATTAATTGGGATTGGCTAAGCTGCAGTAACAAATAGACTCTAAAAAACTAAGTAGTTTAAATAATTAGAAGTGTATTTCTTTCTTATGCAACAGTGCTGGGTGAATGTTCAGGTAGGCCATGCAGCTCTTTCCACGCAGTCACTCAAGGATCCAGGCTGATGGCTATTCAGTCATTTTCAACACATGACTTCTAAGGTTTCCCTGAACACTGCCATTTCATTTAGTCAGAAAGAAAAAAGAGCACCCAGGAACACATAATGGAGATTTTTATGGCCCAGGCCAATGAAGTGACTCACATTTCTTTCATTTACAATGCACTAGAGAAAACTTAGTCACATAGCCACACTTAATTTCAAATGGAGCTGCTAAAGGTAGTTTGTGTATCCACGAAGAAGGAAAGAGTAGATTTTGGTAGGAAGCTAGTGGTCTCTACCACAAATATGTTCCTGAATAAAGCCAAATCAACAAAAAGGTTGATAACAGACACTATCATATTCGCCCCCAGAAAAACTGGTTTTATTGAATTAACCTGGTGAAAGACCATTACCCATAATTCAGTGTTATTATAAGAAATACTCCAGAAAACAACTTATCAAATTAATCAAAGTATGTTATCAAGAATACTTGTTCATTACATTAGTGTCACTTATAAAAACCATAGAAAAAGTCACATCAGACATTAGTATTAAGGATAATAAAAAATAACCAATAGGCTGAGCGCGGCAGCTCACGCCTGTAATCCCAACACTTTGGGAGGCCAAGGCGGGCGGATAACGAGGTGAGGAGATCAGGACCATCCTGGCTAACACGGTGAAACCCAGTCTCTACTAAAAATACAAAAAATTAGCCGGGCGTGGTGGCGGGCGCCTGTAGTTCCAACTACTTGGGAGGCTGAGGCAGGAGAATGGCGAGAACCCGGGAGGCGGAGCTTGCAGTGAGCCGAGATTGCGCCACTGCACTCCAGCCTGGGCGACAGAGCAAGACTCCGTCTCAAAAGAAAAAAAGAGAAAATAACAAACATAATTTTTCTCTTATAGGACCAGGAAAGATTAACAACATGGACCCAGTGTTATTAAGAGTGTAGGAAAATTAACAAGCTCTTATACTGTTTGGAATATAAATTGAGCAGTATGAGTTGTGCGACCAACTGTTTCCTTTTCTGGACTAACTACCAAGAAGCTTAGGGGTATGACCACAAGTGCCCTAGCGGGGTAATTATATAAGATTTTGTACTTTATTGCTTGATTTTTTTTTTTTTTAATAAGTAACATATTGTTTTTCGAATGAAAGCAAAATAAGGCTACTTTATTTTTGGAAAATAAAAAATAGTTATAGTCTTCCAAATAGTTGTTTGATTGACCTCACAGCCATTGTGAAGTTCTGACATAAAGGTTTCTCCTTTTTGAGTTGGTTGCTACAAAGGTCAGAATTGCATTTGAGTCCACTCTTAGAAAATGCATAGGTAATCAGAATTTATATTAGTGCCTCATATCTGGTTCTACTTTTTCCCCACCCTGACTTTTCATTCCTCCTTTCACTGCAATTTTATGCCTCTATCTTTGAGTCTTCAATCTTATGTCCTTTCTGGAAGAAGGAAGAGAATGATCTTGTAATAGTTTTATTGTACCACAATTCTAACACTATCCCTATACAAAACTCAATTCTACAATGCATATTTTTTTAATACAGCAAAAATCCAAACTCTTCACCTTAATGTTTATACTAATGCCTAGGTCAAACACTGCTATATATGGGAGAAAAAGAAAGAAGGCTCAAGTTGCTCATACTCTAGTTCAATGATCCTAATATTTTTCCCACTGTGACTCATATCTGACAACCTAATGGCCTCACATTCCTGGAGGCATACCAAGATGTATGCTATATACAATTCTCAGCATGATAACAACTTTGTCTCTTTGGCTATTACTGATCTGGGACACACTGGTGGTCTCAGGGGTCAGATGGTTAGGAACACAGATTGACTGCAATAGAGAGAGATAAGTGTAAGAGAGAAAATGCTGTGTGCTGTGATACCACACAGGAAAAATAAGGAACCCAGAATTGTGAAATAAAGAGAAATGGGAAACTTTCTGTAAGAGATATCTGTCAAATAGCAGTTAGGTGGGCAAAAGAGGAGGCTAATAGAGATTAGAAGGATCATTTTAGAAAATTAAAATTAAGAGAACAACTGGATTTTACATGGGAAAGATTATGAGAATATTTTTGGACACTTGAATATATGCTACTCTGTACCATATGTCATCTTTTCTGCATCACTGGAAAATCAGCTAATCCATATGATAGCATTTTTTAGATAAATGAAGCCAATTCCTTTGAAAAGCAAATCTTCTCAGTCTGATCATTTTAATGAAAAGAATTTAAAATACTTTAGAGTTCTTTTTTTCCTGCCGTAGTGAACTAAACACCCTTTGTGTACTCACTTTCTCTTTGGATCACATGCTAATTATAAACAAAACATAGTCCACTATGTTAAAATAGTGTCCTAATGTGACTTTTTGGCTTTTAAATGATTCTTCCACATTGCAATAATGCAGATATTTCTTATTGTCAATTAGTGTTACTGCTAACCACTGTCTATCAGCCCTTTTCCAATCTTTTACATGTAGAAAATTAAGGAAATAAATTGGTAATGAAAGGAAAACTGAGCTTGCTAAATCCCTCACCTTACATACTATACCAAGTCAGTAGTTCTAGTCTGAGCACAGCTGTATTCTGTACAAGGTTCAAAGTACATAAATTTTATGATTTTTTATTTTTTTTTTAAACACTACCTTCAAAGAGATCTTGTTGGATTTTGTTTTGGCCAGTTCCCAGCCATGCTTTCCTGATTTCTCAGGCTGCCATAATCCTTACTTGAAGAGTATCATTTGCACAACAATAGAGTAGAAAAGGGTCAGTTAGTACAGTATTCAAATTTAGACTTTGACCATAATCTGTAAATGAGATTGTACATTTCATCATCATTTCCATTATAATTTTGTCTAGGTTAAGTTGAATTTAAAATACACTACTCCACCTCACAACCAGTAAGATGGTTACTATCCTTCCTACAAAAACCCCAGAATAACAAAATAACAAGTGTTGGTAAGGTTGTAAAGAAACTGGAACCCTTGTGTACTGTTGGTGGGAATGTAAAATGATGTAGTAAGGCATACAGTAAGGCAGTTTCTCAAAAAAACCCAAAAATATAAATAGTATTACCACATTATCCAGCAATTCCACTTCTCGGTATATAACCAAAAGAATTGAAAGCAGAGTCTCAGAAAGATATTTGTATGTCCATGTGCATTGCAGCATTATTCACAATGGCCAAAAGATAGAAACAACCCAAGTGACTCTCATCAAACTATATATATCAGATTGTGTGTGTGTATGTGTGTGTGTATATATGTATGTATATATATAATTGTGTATATAAAATTTAAATTGCATATTTTGTGTATATATAATTTTCATTGTGTATGTGTATATATATAAATATATATATATAAATATACACATACAATGATATATTATTCAGCCTTAAAAAAGGAAAGAAATTCTGATACATGCTATTACATGGATGAACCTGAGGACATTATGCTAAGTGAAATGAGCCAGACACAAAAAAGTCAAATACTGTATGTTTCTACTTATATGAGGTACTTAAAGTAGTTCAATTCATAAAGACAAAAAGCAGAATGGTGGGGGAGAAGAAGAATGAAGACTTGTTGTTTAACAGATACAGAGTTTTAGCTTTGCAAGATAAAAAGAGTTCTGGAGATTCATTGCAAAATAATGTGAATATATTTAATACCACTGAACTACAGCCTAAGAAATGATTAAGATAGTAAATTTTATGTTATGTGTATTTTACCACAACTAAATAAAAATTCACAAACTACAGATATTGTAACCCTGTTATGATAATTCTTCAACTTTAGGAGGGTAAAAATCCATGTCTTATTCCTTATATAGCTTTTTTTGGTCCTTTTTGAGATCCTAAATTATGTGGACTAAAAACAACTTTTACCTGTGATTTAAAAATATATTTAATAAAGAAAACTCTTTGTACCAAGTAAGGCTGGGTTTATAAAAAATTTACTATATACTCTTGGTACTTATTTATAACATTTTTAATAAAAGGTTACATCAATATATTGATTCAAATAGTATATAATTAGCAGCTATAATTCACAAGGATATAATTGATCCTTAAAATTGCCAAACTAAAATTCTATATATATATATAAAGAAAACAAAATTCTAATGTAATATACTGAATTTTGGACATTATTATATACTGATTTTTAAAATACACCTTGGCCCCAACAGATGATAAGGATGCATGTTTACCTTGCACGTTTGTGTCAAAAACGAGACATAACCACGCAGCCTGGAAAAGTGCATCCCATTGTGAATGTGGTTCTACCACAACTCCCCTCTCCAATCACCCATCTTAATCCACTGTGGTCAGAACCATGATGTTTGTATGATCTCAAAGATGATATTTTCCACTGCCTGGTTGCCTTCTAGCAACAAGATGAGTAACATCTAAGTCATAGAGAGGAGTGGCGGTTCTTCACTCAAATGTCTTCAAGAAAAAAACCACAATGGTTACAGGAATAACTCTTATTTGGATGTTAGGATTAAGATCAACTTTGCTGAGACTGGGAAACAAGTTTATTGGCCCAGGTATAATGGCTTGAAGAGAGCTGCTTGGGAGATAGCTTTTGACAACACTAACCTCTCAATGCAAATCATTACACACTTCCATTATCCCTATCCTTAGGCAAATTTACTTATTCATGAAGAATGTTAATTTCATAACTCTAATGTCTCATTCTTCACTTCCTATAAAAACAAAAACCATACATGCCTTTGAAATAGTTCCAGGCATCCTACCTGATTAAAGAGTGGCCTCATTTTAAACTCAATCTCCTTTTTAAAAAGTTTAATCTCTTTGGGAGGCCGAGACAGGTGGATCACGAGGTCAGGAGATTGAGACCATCTTGGCTAACACAGTGAAACCCCGTCTCTGCTAAAAATACAAAAAATTAGCCGGGCGTGGTGGCAGGCGCCTGTAGTCCCAGCTACTCGGGAGGCTGAGGCGGGAGAATGGCGTGCACCCGGGAGGCAGAGCTTGCAGTGAGCCGAGATTGCGCCACTGCACTCCAGCCTGGGTGACAGAGTGAGACTCTGTCTCAAAAAAAAAAAAAAAAAAAAAAAAAAAACAACAAAGAAAGTTTAATCTGAGTAGGCACTAACCCCAGGATACAAAAATAATCTGCCAACTGAGTTAGTTAATGAGAAATAATATGAATATTTATCTGTTTTTTCTTGATTTAAAATAGATAAACAAGCAAACATATCTCCTCAGTGAAAGCCATCCAAAGGTAATTTCCAAACTCTCCAAATTGTAAAGGGAAGAAACAGCCAAGGGAATGAATTTTCAAACTCAGTTCCAGTACATATTAGAACTTAAAAAAAGTATTAGATGCTGGGTGTTATTCAGGGACACACTTAAATTTGTGATATGAAAAAGAAACGAATTCATTTGTCAATAAGGCACTTGTGAGGGAGAAATGCGAAAACAAACAAGTCTATCTTGATTTTTTCACTTCATGTTTATTAAATTGCTTTGGAAGTAAACTTTCTTTGTTCTTTTATTCCATCTGCCATGAAGTAAGGACTATAAAATCATTGATAAATGGCTAGAAATGCTTTCCTTTCACTGTAATGACAGTATATACCCTTACATAAATGCCACTTTAACTCTAGGCACATACGGCATCACCAAAATACTCCAGTTTACTCTTTTTACTTTTCCTGACCCTAATATCTCAGTAGGAAACCTTACTGGAATGAAAATGATTCTGGAAATAGCTGGGTTGATTCTGTTTTTTACTGTTGGGCTCTGTGGCAGGTTATAATCCTACCAGATAAAGACAAGAGTCTCATCACAGTTTAAATAACATGAAAGATCAGAAAGAAGAGAAGAAAATGGATGTTACAACACTGAGATCCAAGAGCAATGTGCACCTAGTGGGAACAGCCATGGCTGGTTCAGAAATTGCTGAGGTCAGCTCCTAACTCAAATACCTCTCAAGTCTCTAGAAATGGCTAATATCTCCTGGAAATGCTTTGACACTAGCTAAGCTGACAGACAAATGCTGACAAACAAATCAACTTAGATGTTTTTTGTTTTTTTTTTTATTTTTCTCTGCAAAGGCAATTGGTTAGGTGCAGATTCTAGAGCGAGATCTGGCTCTGAAACTTGTATTTTTTAGTGTTACTTAACTTCCCTGTGCCTCAGTTTCCCTATATAAAAAGTAGGGATAATAAAATATGATCATAGGATAAAATTAGTTGCTATATGTAAAGTTCCAAGAATAGTACCTGGAACTTAGTAAGCCTTATATGCATTAGCTTTGTACTATTAGTTTGTATTAATACTCTTTGGATGAGAAAGTAGAAGGATCATCATAAGTCAGGTTTTGACCACACAATGTCAAGATTATGTTTAAGACCTAGCCATTGTGCTGCTGAAGGGGAGGGGTGAGCAAGAGGAAGTCCTGATGCTCTTGATATTCAGATTAGCCCTAGCACTCTGTAGAGCAGCCATACTTCTTCCACCTAGAAAGCTCTAGTGATTTTAGGATCAAAGAAACTTTCAGAAAAGCTGGTAGAAAGATCAAAAGAGAAATAAATGTAGGTTGGTGGGGGAACAAATATGATTTTGGGCAACACTATTAACTTTCCAAGCATGGGGAGGCCCTCACTTATCTGGGGTGCAATTACAATGCAAAACAGTAGAGAATATCATTATGTAGCCCAGCTTGGATCCACAAAGAATAGCATAAGTATGCATGAGTTATTTGCCAGGCATAATGAAGGGATACCTACTTTACTTTGGTCTTTAAAACTGCTTAGTCCCAAGGTTATCTTGAATTTTAATTCTGGTTCCCTCACAAAACATATGCAAATTCTTAACTTTCCCTCTTTCTCAGATGTGTTATCACTATCTAAGCCCTTCAGAAGAGATTTTATGATAGATAACATATAGCAAAATGGATATTAAGACTATGGTTAATTATAAGAGACACAACCTACCAAGACTAAATCATGGAAGAATACAAAATATGAACAGACCAGTAATGAGTCAGGAGAGTAAATCAGTAATAAAAAAGTCTCCCATCAAAGAAAAGCTCAGGACCTGATGGCTTTACTGCTGAATTCTACCAAACAAAGAACTAATAGCAATCCTTCTTAAACTCTTCCAAAAAATTTCTGAACTCATTTTATGAGGCCAGCATTACCCTAATACTAAAAACCAGAGAAGGATACTATAAGAAAACAAAACCACAGGCCAATCCCTGATGAATACACATGCAAAATTCTTCAACAAAATACTAATAAACCAAATTCAGCATCATATTAAAAGGATCATTCACATGATCAAGTTGAGATTTATCCCAAGGATGTAAGAAGAGTTCATTATACACAAATCAATAAACGTGATACTCCATATTAACAGAATAATGGCCCAAAACCACATAATCATCTCGGTAGATGCAGAAAAAGCATTTGACACAATTTGATATCCTTTCACTATAAAACTCTCAACAAATTAGACATAGAAGAAATGTACCTCAACACAATAAAGGCCGTATGTGACAAGCCCACAGTTTACAGCACAATGGTGAAGAGTTGAAAGCTTTTCCTCTAAGATCTAGAGCAAGACAAAAATGCCCACTCTCACCACTTCTATTCAATATAATACTGGAAGTCCTAGAAAGAACAAGTAGATAAGAAAAACAAATAAAAGGCATTCAAATCAGAAAGGAAGATGTTAAATTGTCTCTGTATACAGATAACAAGATCTTATATCTTAAAAATCCTAAAGTCTCCACCAAAAAACTGTTAGAACTAATAAACAAGTTCAGTAAAGTTGCGGAAAACAAAAATCAACATAAAAAATCTAGATTCAATGCAACCCTTTTCAAAATTTCAGTGATAGTTTTTACAGAAATAGAAAAAACAATCTTAAAATTTGAATGGAACCACAAAAGACCCCAAATAGCCAAGGCAATCTTGAGCAAAAAGAACAATGCCAGAAGCATTACACTGTCTGATTTGAAAATCTACTACAAAGCTATAGTAATCAGAACAGCATGGTATTGGCATAAAAACAGACACAAAGAGCAATGAAACAGAAAACAGAAACCCAAAATAAAACCACTTTTACAGTCAACTGCTTTTCCACAAAGACACCAAAAATCCACAATGCGGAAAGGACAGTCTCTTCAATAAACTGGTGTTGGAAAAACTGGATATACACATGAAAAAGAATACACACCATACACAAAAGTCAACTCCAAATAAAGACTTAAATGTAAGACCTAAATGGTAAAAAAATCATAGAGGCAAACAAAAAGAAAAAGCTTCTTGGCTTTGGCAGTGATGTCTCAGATATGATACCAAAAGCACAGGAAACAAAAGCAAAAATAGACAAGTGGAATTATATTGAACTAAAAAGCTTCTGCACAGTAAAACAAACAAACAAACTAAAAACAGAGGGAAGATACAACCTAGAGAATGGGAGAAAATATCTGAAAACCGACACATCTCATAAGAGATTAATATCCAAAATATATAAAGAACTTATTCAACAGTAAAAAAATAACCTGATTAAAAAAATAAGGAAAAGACCTAAATACATTTCTTAAAAGGAAACTTACAAATGGCCAACAGGTATATGAAACATATTCAAAATCACTAATAATCACGGAAACGCAAATTAAAACCACAATGAGATATCACCTTACACCTGTTAGAACAACTAGTATCAGGCCGGGCGCGGTGGCTCACGCCTGTAATCCCAGCACTTTGGGAGGCTGAGACGGGCGGATCACGAGGTCAGGAGATCGAGACCATACTGGCTAACACGGTGAAACCCTGTCTCTACTAAAAAATACAAAAAAACTAGCCGGGCGAGTTGGCGGGTGACTGTAGTCCCAGCTACTCGGGAGGCTGAGGCAGGAGAACGGCGTAAACCCAGGAGGCGGAGCTTGCAGTGAGCTGAGATCCGGCCACTGCAGTCCAGCCCAGGTGACAGAGCGAGACTCTGTCTCAAAAAAAAAAAAAAAAAAAAAGAACAACTAGTATCAAAAAGGCAAAAGACAACAAGTATTGGCAAGGATTTGGGAAAAAGCGAACTCTCGCACACTGTTGGTGGTAATGTAAATTAGTATAGGCTTTATGGAAAATAATGTGGCGGTTCCTCAAAAACTTAAAAATAAGAGTACCAAATAATCCAGTTGTCCCACTACTGGTTATATATCCAAAGGACATGAAATCAGTATACTGAAGAGATATCTGCACTCTCATGTTTATTGCAGCACAATAGCCAAGATATGGATACAACCTAAGTGTCCATCAATGGATGTTGGATAAAGAAAATGTAATATAGATGTAGATACACACATACACACACACAGACATATATTCACCTTTCAAAAAGTGGCAATCCTGTCATTTACAAAAACTTGGATGAACCTTGAAGACATTATGTTAAGTAAAATAAGCAGGCACAGAAAGGCAAATGCCACAAGATCTCACTTACATGTGATGTGTAAAAAGCTCAAAATCATAGAAACAGAGGTAATGGTGGGTGCCAGAAGCTGTGGGTGAGGGGTTTGGGAAGATATTGATCAAAGGGCACAAAGTTCCAGTTAGGAGGAAAAAGTTCAAGAGTTTATACATCATGATGACTTCTTAGTTTATATTAATATTAGGGTTCACTCTTGGGGATGTACATTCTATGGATTTGGATAAATTTATAATGATATGCACTCACCATTATAGTATTATGCAGAGTACTTCCACTGCACTCAAAATACTTTTGGCTTGCTTATTCATCCCTCTGTCCCTCTAGCCACTGATCATTCTTGTTTTTTTTTTCCCCAAGACAGAGTTTCGCTCTTGTCCTCCAGGCTGACGTGCAGTGGCGTGATCTCAGCTCACTGCAACCCCTGCCTCCCGAGTTCAAGCGATTCTCCTGACTCACCATCCTGGGTACCTGGGATTACAGGCATGTGCCACCATGCCCAGCTAATTTTTGTATTTTTAGTAGAGACGGCGTTTCACCATCTTGGCCATGCTTGTCTTGAACTCCTCACCTCAAGTGATCCGCCTGCCTTGGACTCCCAAAGTGCCGAGATTACAGGCATGAGCCATTGCACCTGGCCAACCACTGATCTTTTTACTATCTCCATAGTTAGGCCGTTTCCAGAAGTGTCATATAGGTGGAATTACAGCCTTTTCAGATTGGCTTCTTTCCTCTGGTAACATGCATTTAGGTTTCCCCATGTTTTTGTATGGTTTGATAGCTCATTTCTTTTTAGCACTGAATAATATCCCATTGTCTGAATGAATGTAACCATTTTTAAAGTTGGTTTCTGTTTACTGGATTTTTCGTGAAACAGAATTCACCACCGTAGTTTTAAAAACAGAACATTATCTATCTATCTGTCTAAATTTGGACTAATATATTCACATGGTTCAAGAATAAAGCATAAAATGGTATATAATGAAAAAACTCCCTCATGCAGTCCCATCGGCTAAGTTCCCATCCATGCACACACACAACTGGCAACCCCTCTTTATTAGTTTATCCTTTCTCAGATTATTTTTATTCATACAAAGTCAATATAAATGTATATCTCTCTATATATATTACACACAAATACGTACATACAATTTCCCCCCTTTTGTTTTTCCACATATAGTTTATTCTACAAATTGTTCTGTACTTTTCCTTTTTACATAATAATATAGTTGAAGTTTTTTTCATACAAATACATAGAACATATCTTCATTATTTTTTACAGCTGTATCCATTGTGTAAATGTACCATAATTTATGGAACTGGCCCTCTAATAATGAGCATGTGAGTTTATAAAAAATTTAAATTATAATCATGGAATTATTTGTTTATAAAGGACCAATGAATTTTGAATGAAGGTTAAATAATCTCCTATGGCTAAAACAGTGCTATCAAAGTTACTGTGCTAATTTAGGTATTTAAAATAATAGTTCTAAGTCCAAAAGTACAAATACATTCTAAAAAAGACTCTAGCATATTAGTGAGAAATCTATGTGGTCATACCTGGATTTTAAATTGGAGTTTATTATAAAAAATGTTACCCATATGATTCACTCACATGGTATGTCAGGAAAATTGTCAGGCTTCAAGAAGCACACCTGGTTTGCCCATGACTGCGATGGGGATTTTTATATTGATTCATGGCATGTGAAAGCATCATTGGAAAGCAGAGAGAAAATAATTATAAGTAGCCCTTAAAATCTTCACTTTCCTCTAAGACACATGGTGAACAAATGTCTGGGAAAAAATGTCACCTACCAACTAAGAACAATGACTCTTTTCTCCTTATTAGTAGAAGATAACTTGAATGTCTGCCCATGGACACATAAAGATTTAACCATTACAAGTGATGCTTATTCACCTGGTTGGATAAACTAAATGTTGCTTATAATTCATAATTTATTACTTGCAGTAACTGTAAGAGTCACACAGTTAAGTCTGCCAAGTTTTAAACTTGAGTCATTTATTCTAATATTGGTCTATTCTCAGTAATGAGTTAAATAATTAATATTTCTTACCTACAATCTCTCTAAGACTAAGTCTCTCTTAGCCTCTAAGAATTTAAAACCAACATTGGGAATCTTTGTATATTAAAATTCACGAAAAAAATTGGTACAGGTGAAAAAACAACCTATAACTACCTCAAATAGTCATTAGCATCTCTTGGTACTATTTCAACTCTTCAATCAAAAATATTCAAATACTTATAAAACTACTTCTAATTAAAGAGAGATAAAAATTATACTAGTAAATGGAGAATATGTTTACATTGAGATAAGAATATTACTTGATGGTAATTTTTCATATCTCAGAAATGTAGGCTATAATCTAATCTTTCAAAGTTTAAAAAATTTAAATTTGTATATATCCTCTTAGACGTTACTTCTGAATACTAGCTCTTCATAAAATACCATGTTACTTTATATTACATTTTTAAGTCTTTTTACTAAATGTTAATCTTTATAAATGATCTGTGCCTTGGATAGAATTTTGATAGTTAAGCAATTATTTTCAGCTGTGCTCTATAATATTGGAGCAAAATTGTGACAAACTGAATATTCTCTGGATAATCCAGGTTGACAGTCCCTTAGGGATTTCATTTACTTAAAACCCACTTTGGATTTTATTTTTCATATGAATGGGACATAAACATGATACCAACAGTTATTCTACTTTTTCTAACTATAGAAACCCAAGCCTGGTAATTATTTACAATTTTTTTCCATACAAAATATCCTTACAGTTATTTATACTCCAGTATCTCTCTAATATGCATACTTAATAAAAACTAACATGTGTTCTCATGAATAATATATCTGTGAATCTTAAAAAATAAGACTATCCCACAGTTATATGCTAATAAATATTTGTAGAGTTCTGAATTAGGTATAGAACAAGTGTGACACAGTTCTGCTCTCAAGGACTTCATAGCTTGGTAAATGATACAAATTTGAAAAAAAAATAGGCAAAAAAATATATGTTTGTGGGAGAATGTTCAGGAATACTGACTATTTTGGTTTCCTAGGGTTGCCATGACAAAGAACCACAAATTGGGCGACTTAAAACAACAGAAATTCATTGTCTCTGTTCTGGAGGCTAAAGTCTGAAATGAAAGTATAGGGAGGGAAGGCCCTCTGAAGGCTCTAGGGAAGAATCTTTCTTTGACTTTTCTAGTGGCTCCTGGCCTTCCTTGGCTTGTAGCTGCATTACTCTAATCTCTGCTTTCAGCTTTCTTGTGTGTGTGTGTGCGTGTCCTCTCCTCTTCCTATAAAGATACCAGTCATTAGATTTAGAGTCGACCATAATCTGACCCCATCTTAACTGTATAGGCAAATACCCTATTTCCAAATAAGATCACACTCTCATACATTTTTGGGGGGCACACTATTCAACTCACTATCTTGACCATGTATGAGGAAAAAGAACAAAAAAAAAACTTGCCAGATTGTGTAAACTTCAGGTTCAAGTGTTCAATAACTTAGCAACTTCTTAAGAAGGTCTTAAAAAGCCTTCATTTCTGTAATGCATCTGAGATGATTTAATAGAATATCCTCAAAGTTCTAAAGAGTTATTGTATCTTGATCTATAGTAATGGCTCCTTAAAATTTAGTTCATAAACTATTAAAAATAAAATAAAGAAGGGATGACTGTTCCACCCATTCCTGTTTGTTCAGCATACCTCATCAGAATTAAGGGCAATGTTTGTTTTCTTTGATGAGAAATCAATGAGATGGTATGGTTCTTACTAAGCATAATTATTCATCATTGCCAGAAAGAAGAGAAATACAGCCATAATCATTAAAACTAATGACTGGCTATCCCACCACCTGAGGGATTCTTAAAGACACCAGAGGTCCCCTAAATCACAGTTTGAGAATGATCTAAGTTAATCAGCAAAATAGAGGTTAAGCATACATTATATATCATTACTTATACCATTTACTGAATAGTATTTCTGTGGTAGAAAATGGTACAACTATTGATTGAGATTCAGTTTGAAATTTGGGCTTAATTATTATTTTCTAGGAAGCAGAAATATTTCTTTAAATTTTGGGATTCTGAAAAAGATAGATGTCATAGCATTCATGGTTTCCAGTTCTTTTGGAGAAGAACTATGATCTATTAGTTATATGTGCTTTATAAAACATCTGATAGATGTTCTATTCTTCAGAAACATGATTTTTTAGAAAATGAATTCTATAATATGCTTGCTACAAATATAGTCTCTTCCTATCTCTTTTTTTCAACAGTAGCTTAAATAATGCGAGTACAAATGCCACTTCCTTAAATATCTGATGGGTCCTCAGCACTCCGGCATGTGGTAGCTTTGTCCTCAAGCTTTTTTTTTTTTTTTTTTTGGCCTGTCAGCTGTGAGAAACAGTTTTCTACCAATTACTGTCACAATATGAATAAATTCAAAACTGAAAATATAAGCACTGAATATTTCAGTAAAGTTATCCCCAAAACTATATTAAAATAGGGACTTACCATTTAAACAAGGAATTTAGCAAGTAATAATGAAGAAGTATCACATTGTACTTTGTCTTCTATAAATAAAAACACAATATAGAAGATAAACAAAAAAGCATTCATGCAAAGAAGAGAAATGGGCAAATGACAGCAAGCATATAAAATGAAATGAAAAAAAAAGTTATAGCTGCAAAGAGAGCATCAATTAGGAAACATGACCTCAAATGTTATGGAGTTACTGGTTTTTTTCAGCCCTTTCGGATGATTAATAATAACTTAATAACAAATAATTTTGAAAAGATTTACTTAGCATTTACCTCTTTACCCAACACCAATCAGTTTCTTTTAGTATGTGGCTCTAACCAAACATTAAGCAAGCAGTTGGTCCCTAACTCGATTTTGGTTTAAAAGGTAAGAGAGAAAAATACTATAAAAATTAGCAATGACTTTAGATTATCACTCCTAATAATACCCCAAATAAACAAGATACAGTTGTCTCTTACTGTAAACTGGTCTGTGCCAAAATTCTTTTTCTGGGGGATGGGATTAATAAAAGTTCTATATTTATAGGTGTGACCAATGAGTACAGTTTGAGCTGGCTACAGTCCCAGTGGTCTGGTCCATCAACCTTGTTTGGTCAGAACACAGCTCTTCTAAGTCTCTTCTAAGTCTCTGAATCACAATCAATTTTAATACCAGGGTAATAATGTACAATTATTTGCAGGACATATTCTCTTACGCTCTTTTTCAGAATAGGCATTATGTTGCCTTTTGTATACTTTCACTTAGTTCTTCTCAAAAGTCTTTTAGATAATTTTATTTTTGATGATCTATGCACAATATAGATTGCAGTTTAACAAACTCCCACAGAACTGGAAGATCCAGGCCTTAAAGTTATAGTTTGTAACATCGCTGACTTTCTCTCTCTCTCTCTCTCTCTCTCTCTCTCTCTCTCTCTCTCTCTCCCCCCCTCCCTCCCTCCCTCTCCCCCTCCCTCCCTCCTCCCCCCCTCATTCCTTCCCTCCCTCCCTCCCTCCCTTCCTCTCATCACTCATATTCAGTCCCTCCCATCACCCATATTCAATCAACCACCAAGTCATGCTGTCAGGTCTTTCCTAATGGCCCTCACAAGTCTGCATTTTTTGCAGCTCAACTACTACCCTTCACTTCAGACTTGCACCATATGCCTGTATTACTGCAATAACAATTGTTCTTAAATGATCATGTGCACTAAAATCCATCTTGTCAGAATGATACCCTAAAATACCCCTCTAATTGTATCATAACTCCTTCAGAACTATTCAAAGGCTTCCCATTCTTTATAGAAACATTTCCCAAAATATGTTTTATAGAATACTGAAGTTTCATATGATTTTTAGCGTGTTTTGATTTTTAAAAAGGAGTAGGGGAAAGGGGATGGGTTCTTTCGCCAAGTGTAGATAAATGGAAAAAGTGGTTTCTTTATAGCAAGCTTTTTTGGAGCTTTTAATAAGTTGAATACTCATTGCATACATCCAAGGGTTGGAAAGTATGCATTTTATAAATTTATTTCATTGCAAGGACACTTTTACCACATGGCACCTTGTAACCTCTCCCAGAACATTAGGACAGTTTTTAAAAAGCACAAACCCTGAGATTTCTCCTTATGACCTTCTAAAGTCTGACCTCAAATTATTTCAAAAATCTCTAACTTTCCACCTTCATCTAGACTCTACACTCATTGTACTTTGAGCCAGTTATACACATGTGTGACTGCCCTCCTCTCTATCTACAAAAACCGTCAACCCTTTATAGCCAAGTTCAAGTTTTGTTTTTTCTACAAAGCCTTCCCTAACAATTTGTGTGCACATGAATCTCTTCCTTTTTTTGAACGATACAACTTTCACTTCATCTAACAGTCCATGTGGCACCCAATCACTGCCTAAACACAAATCTTCCAGAGACTTATCTTTAAATTTTGTTTTTGTTGGTGGTCTCTTCTCCCACACTGGAGAGCAAGATCCCTGAAAAAAAAGACATGTCTTTTGTGTATGTCTTATACTATTTACAGCTTTGCAATTAGCAGGGCCTCCATATTGGCCAAATAGATGAAAAACATTTTAGGATGGTGTGCTATTTGCTTCTCCAGATCAAGGATCAACCTTTCTGACCCCTGGCCCAGAAAGGTAACCTACATAAATTACATCAACAGGCTCCCTTGCCCTCTGGCTTCCAGTGGGATTCAGCTAATAGGCAATACCTACAGGAGACCAGAAGGAACAAGGACAGTAACATTAGGTAATTTATTTTGTTGGCTCTCTTCTTGCAAGGTCAAATGGGAAGAAGGCTATTCCCACTGGCCCAAGGTCACAACTCTGTCTCTACATCCCAGAAACCACTTCTTCCCCCTCACTGTTTCAGCACTGGAAATGGCAAAGACATGCTGTTGTCATCCTTCCAGTATTGCATTTGTGGTGGTTTCCTATACATTGTAGTTTCCCTTCTAGGTCCAGCCCACACCTTTACACAGTCCCTTTATTTAGCTCTCTTCAAATTACCTAATTTGAATGTGCCATCTGTTTCTTGCCTAAATTCTAACCGATACAGATGGTAGATATAAATTGCTTGGCTGTTTTAAAAAATAGTTATTAGTCTCATAACACTAAGAATAGGCAATGAATTTGTTTTGAGAATCTAAAACTAAATATAAGCTATAGTCTACAATGAGTGCTGGATTATGATCCACTTGGGTGAAGAAGCCGTGACTTATTCATCTTCATATTCAGCCCTGTGCCTAGAAAAGTCCCATGCACACTGTTTGCAATAAACATTCATCTGACTAATTTAACAGTCTATGACAGAAACAACACTCACCAAATATGTACAAGCTCGTATACATTTCCCAGCCTCCCCTGCAGTTAGATGGGGGTCAAGTGGCTAGGGTCTGGCCAGTGGAACACGGGTGAAAGTGATGTGTGCTTCTTCCAGGCCTGCCCTTAACATCATCCCAAGTGAGCCTTTGACTCTCTTCTTCTCTTGTCAATGTTGAAAACTTTTCCAAGTGATGTCAATAAGATAAATGAGAGCTGCTCAATTAAAAAAAACAAACGCACATACACACTTGTGTTAAGCCACTGAGTTTTGTGGTTTATTTATTATTTAATACAGCATCCAAGTATCCTCTATTTGTAACAATTCAACATTTTGAATAGTACGATGGATTTTAATTTCTCTTTAGCTATTACAGCTTATGAAAATTTTTGCTTTTTCAAGATAGAATGTAGACTAATCATATGCTCTAGGCTATATGATAAATGAAAATAAATATCTTAACAATAATTTATTATTGACAAATTGGGAAAAAAACTAAAACATTCTTTTTACTTGTTTAGCATTCGGTAAGTCTAAGAATAAAATAATTATAAAATGAAGTGATGATGATGAGGAGTGCTACCTCCAGAATGAGACCCCTGGCACAGATTTGTGTCTCGTCCCTTTTGGTGTAGTGGGGAAGAGAAGGAGAGAAGAGACTGTTCTGTGGTTTAAAGAACAAGGTATAAAAAACGGTGTTTCCAGAAGCTTGGACCATTTTCAGTTTTGCTGGATATTTCCTTTATGTTCAATACCCTCATGGTTTTGTTTTTTAAATATTGTTTTAAAAGCCCTTTACCAAAAGAAAAAAAAAAAAAGAGAGAGAGAGAGAGAAAGAAAGAGAGTTGTCTTATTCTCTGTCATCCATTAAAAATACACTATCGGCTAGGTGCAGTGGCTCACGCCTGTAATCCCAGCACTTTGGAAGGCCGAGGCGGCGGGCGGATTACTTGAGGTCAGGAATTCAAGACCAGCCTGGCTGACATGGTGAAACCCAACTCCACTAAAAATATGAAAATTAGCTGGGTGTAGTGGAGCATGCCTGTAATCCCAGCTACTTGGGAGGCTTAGGTGAAAGAATTGCTTGAACCCAGGGTTCAGAGGTTGCGGTAAGCTGAGATCACGCCACTGCACTCCAGTCTGGGTGACAGAGGGAGACTCTGTTTCAAAAACAAAACAAAACACTATCTTCTGAAGCAGTGCATTAAGCTTTTGAGATGTTTATGCTCCCAATGTTTTAGCTCCACGTGGATATTTAATATTCATATTTAGACAGAAGAATGTTAAAAAAGAGAACATATTTGTTACATATACATATATATATATATATATTTGCCTACCTAAAAAACCCAAATATGTACACATACATGAATTCACATATAAAAGTAGACAGCTATTTTGTGTCATTTGAGACTTTTCCATATCTCATCTCTTTCTGAGATTTAGTCTTTCTGGTATTATATTTTACTGATTTGAGCAATGTCCTTGGCTTTGTGTACCTTTCATAGTTTGAACATGCTGTTTTGTTGAATTTTGTTTTTAAATGCCTTTAGCAATTATTGCATATATAATGTATCAAAAATATATGGTGTGTGTTTAATTATTCAAGCTCCCTATCTTGCTGTCATCACATTTCCTTATGGCTATGGTTACAAACATTTTTGTGTACTTAAAATACAGTCATGAACCACATACCAACATTTTGGCCAATGAAGGACCACATCTATGACAGTGGTCCTGTAAGATTATAATACCACATTTTTACTGTACCTTTTCTATGTTTAGGTACACAAATACTATTGTGTTACAACTGCCTACAGCATTCAGCACAGTATCATGCTGTACAGGGGCAATAGGCTATACCCTATAGCCTAGGTGCATACTGGTTGGTGTAAATACAATCTATGACAAAATTGCCTAACAACACATTTCTCAGAATTTATCCCCATCATTAAGTGACACATAACTGTATTAGTTAGTCAAAGCACTCCCTTTAGCCATTTTTCCATCTCCTGCTCATCAGGATCACTAACAGGTATCTTGCCCATAGTTGTTTACAAAAAGATCTTTCCATTCCTCTTGAAACATAAATACCTATTTTTTTCTGCAGAGCTTTTTGAAGGCTCCTCTTCTAATGTCTAAATTAGAATTTGCATTCAAATCCCTATAGCACTGCCCTCCGTGGCTATAATAAACTCAGAAATTATATACTGATTTCTCTCAAGATTCTACTTTGCCAATCAGTTTTCTCCCTGATGATCACAATTAGGCCATAAGTTACAGATGTCTAGTTCTCCTTCTGATATAACAATAACTTCAGCTATTGATTTATCAAATGAAACAGGCTGTATTTGTTTATGTATAGTTTTTCCCAACAGAGTGAAATATAAAAGCATCTCTTTTGGTTGCCAAACTTCTCCCTATAACATTTTTTTGTTTGAAGTTATAACTCCTTCTAAGTAGCCATCTTAGTACAGCTTTGGTTTATCCCTGTTCTGACTTTTAAAAATATATTTGAACCAAAACATTTTCCAAGAAAAAATAGTTCTACCTAAGGAGAGTTTAACATTACCATAGCCAAAACAACATGAATTTTTGCTGAACAAATACTGAAATAAATGAATTTGTATGTATAAATATTTTCAAATCTTATCATAAACAAGTGTCTTAAGTAGTTTTAGGTTTAATAATTACAGCTTCCATTAAATGAAAATGCAAACAATTCTTTAATAAAAATTAAATCTATATCACAAAGCAGGTTTCATGTGGAATAAGATGAAACATTTATACCACGAGGAAATGTTATAAAGTCCCTAGTTGAAATGATGTCTTTAATATCTATGTTATTACTGTAACAACTTAATTATGTATTCCCATACATAGCTGGCATAAAAAATTTTACAGCACTGTCTTCACATAGTGTAATAATTAATGTTCAAATAAAACCTATGTAAGCCTAACTTCTTAAAGTTGTCTATGTGAAAACATAATAGTGATTCGATTACAAGCATTCCTATACACCAATAATAGACAGAGAGCCAAATCATGAGTGAACTCCCATTCACAATTCCTACAAACAGAATAAAATACCTAAGAATACAACTTACAAGGGATGTGAAGGATCTCTTCAAGGAGAACTACAAACCACTGCTCAAGTAAACAAGAAAGGACACAAACAAATGGAAAAACATTCCATGCTCATGGATAGGAAGACTCAATGTCATGAAAATGGCCATACTATCCAAAATAATGGGAAACAACAAATGGTGGAGAGGTTGTGGAGAAATAGGAATGCTTTTACACTGTTGGTGGGAGTGTAAATTAGTTCAACCATTGTGGAAGACAGTGTGGCAATTCCTCAGGGATCTAGAACCAGAAATATCACTTGACTGAGTAATCCCATTAATGGGCAGTACTGCCCCCAAATTTACAGATTCAGTGCTATCCCCATCAAGCTACCACTGACTTTCTTCATAGAAATGGAAAAAAACTACTTTAAATTTCATATGGAACCAAAAAAGAGCCCGTATAGCCAAGACAATCCTAAGGAAAAAGAACAAAGCTGGAGGCATCACACTACCTGACTTCAAACTATACTATAAGGCTACAGTAACCAAAACATCATAGCACTGGTACCAAAACAGAGATATAGGCCAATGGAACAGAACAGAGTCGTCAGAAATCACACCACACATCTACAACCATCTGATCTCTGACAAACCTGACAAAAACAAGAAATGGGGAAAGGATTCCCTATTTAATAAATGTTGTTAGGAAAACTGGCTAGCCATATGCAGAAAACTAAAACTGGACCCCTTCCTTACACCTTATATAAAAATTAACTCAAGATGGATTAAAGACTTAATATAAGACCTAAAACCATAAAAACTCTAGAAGAAAACCTAGGCAATACCATTCAGGACACAGGCATGGGCAATGACTTCATGACTAAAACACCAAAAGCAATGTCAACAAACGCCAAAATTGACAAATGGCATCTAATTAAACTAAAGAGCTTCTGCACAGCAAAGAAAACTATCATCAGCGTGAACAGGCAACCTAAAGAATGGGAGAAAATTTTTCCAATCTATCCATCTGACAAAGGTCTAATAACCAGAATCTACAAAGAACTCAAATAAATTTACAAGAAAAAATCAAAAAAACTCCATCAAAATGTGGGCAAAGGATATGAACAGACACTTATCAAAAGAAGACATTTATGCAGCCAACGGACACATGAAAAAATGCTCATCATCACTCACCATCAGAGAAATGCAAATCAAAACCACAATGAGATACCATCTAACACCAGTTAGAATGGTGATCATTAAAAAGTCAGGAAACAAGCAGGTGTTGGAGAGGATGTGGAGAAACAGGAATGCTTTTACACTGTTGGTGAGAGTATAAGTTAGTTCAACCATTGTGGAAAACAGTGTGGTGATTCCTCAAGGATCTAGAACCAGAAATACCATTTGACCCAGCCATCCCATTACTGGGTATATACCCAAAGGATTATAAATCATTCTACTATAAAGACACATGCACACGTATAGTTTATTGCAGCACTATTCACAATAGCAAAGACTTAGAACCAACCCAAAAGCCCATCAGTGACAGACTGGATAAAGAAAATGTTGTACCTACATATCATGGAATGCTATGCAGTCATAAAAAAGGATGAGTTCATGTCCTCTGTAGGGACATGGATGAAGTTGGAAACCATCATTCTCAGCAAACTAACACAGGAACAGAAAACTAAACACCACATGTTCTCACTCATAAGTGAGAGTTGAACAATGAGAACACATGGACACAGATAGCAGAACGTCACACACCGGGGCCTGTCAGGGGGTGGGGGGCCAGGAGAGGAATAACATTAGGAGAAATACCTAATGTAGACGATGAGTTGATGGGTGCAGCAAACCACCATGGCATGTGCATACCTATGTAACAAACCTGCACGTTCGCATATGTATCCCAGAACTCAAAGTATAATAACTTTAAAAAAGAAAACATAATAGTGATTTGATGGTTGCTAAGAGGTGAAGAGCCTACCGCCAATATCAATACCTCTGAGTTCAAGTGGTTGATAAGCATAATGAATACTCTCAAGGAGTCTATATAAAACTAAGTTTTATAAAGCAGCCAAAGGAGCTAACCAGAAGAGATGTTGATGATATGACAGGACAGTCAGAGAAAAAAGTTAACAAAATGGAAATGGGGGATACCTAAGGCAAAGGATGATGGTAACTAAAGGTGAAATAGATGTTGGGTAGAAGTAGGTTCAGGAAATAGTAACGCTCTCATCTAAAATAAAAAGATTATATTATGTAAACTGGTGGGCCTTGTGCTACAAAAGACCTCATTAGTTATCTGAAGAATTGTAAGTAATCTTCACATATGCTTTTAAGTATTTTTTAAAAGAAATGAAAGAAGAGGAAACCAGAAACAAATCATTACACTATCCAGACATTACATAACATCTCTTGTGAATTTAGATGTATTGAACTTTTAATAAAATAGATTGACTTCACACTTTTAAAATGCTAAGAAAGAAAACAGCTAGGGCAGAAAACTAACCTGAAAACAAAATCAATGGTTTTATATATAAAAGACCTAAATTAAAGAGTTGATACCTCAAAAAAAAAGTGGTCCATACTAAATAGTAAGATTCAATAAAAGGATCCAAGAGCTGAGGTCTGTTGTTGACAGCAGAGCTTGGAAGAGTTTTATTCCAAGTTTCCGTTTCTGAACCAGACCATGAATCTCTTAACAAATAGTAGATGAGCAGTGTCGACTCTGATCACATTAAAATGGTAAGAATGAATAAACTGGGGAATGAGAAAATGGGAATAGGAGGGCAAAGAATTGGTTGGTCTGTCTAATGTAAACCAGACTTAGTTTAAAGAGCTGATAAGGTTCCCTCCTTGTCATGCCCATTCTGCCTACACTCTCAGAACCATGTGTCAAAAGTGCCTGGGATTAACCAATATGCTATCCCTGACTATGGAAAACAGTATGACATATCCCCTAAGATTCCTGTATATATGCTACATTACTAAAACCAGTTCCAAAGACCCTCACACTCACCGCACAGTAACAATCTGAACTGTCAACTGGTAATCTGCATTTGTGAAAACTGAATGATCTTTGAGACTGACCATTTAAAGGCATGATCTCGGTCAACTAGGGCTTAATGAAGATCACATTTTCCCTTTTCTCTGGAGTCCAGGCACTAATACAGACTACTTCCATGGCCATCCAGACTTTTGCTGGGTCACCATAGTTCCCAGTTCTCCTAAAGAATAAATAAAGGCAAAAGCCAAAATATGCTGGTTCTAGCTATAAACATAACCTCTGGAATGGGTGACTGTGAAAAAAAGATTGGGTTAGCTGCTGGCAAGGGGACATTTCTACATTAACATTCTAAAATGAAGAGACTGGTTGGGACTAGAGATGTATGTTTACACTTTAAATCTGAAAATAGGAATATACTTTTATCTGGTTGTTACAAACAGCTTGGCAGATGACAAACAGCTTTTTGCCTTGCCTGACCTCTGTTCACTGGTGCACATCGCATTCTGGGGTGGACACTTGCAGCACAGAATGCTCTAAATATCAACAATAGTACTTCAAAAAATTTCAGAGCACAGGCCTAGAATATGCATGTGATTTCAGAGCCAGGAAAAAAATGCAGAGTAGCTGGCAACAATCTGACAAATATAATAACTGTATCCTGAACACAGTAATGTGCAACCTAAGATAAATGTTTGCTTAAACCCCAAAGGGACATAGTGTCAAAAAAGGAATACATTTGACCTTTCAGGTAACAACTTTAAAATGCAGTGAACTCTTGCTTATCTGCTTTCACAAAGAGAAATCAATTGTACGAATAATTCAACATGCATGGCAATCAAAAAATCTTGTATATTTTATTTTTAAAGATTTTTTTTTTTGAGCAGTTTTAGGTTCACAGCCAAATTGAGGGAAAAGTAGAGAGATTTCCATATATCACCTACCCCTATACATGTATAGCCAGCCCTATTATCAGTATTCTCCACCAGATAAATTTGTTTTGGAAAGTGAGTATTTGCCCAGACCATCTACCTTGTGCTAGGCCTCATGTTATTTAGGTGTTGGGGGTCAGAGTGGGTAAAGATATACACTTAAATGTGTAACTCAAATACTACATGCTAAGATTGCTGAAAAGTGATCTGTACAGTTTTATAAGGGCACAGAGTTCTATAAGACTGCAAAGAGTAAGCCTAGTGTACACATAATCTGAGCATCAGGGAGATAGATGACAGATGGATTAAAAACAGAGAAAATACACAAAATATAAAACAAAGTTACCTAGTGCTGCTAAAGCTGTGGGGAAAAAGACACTCACCTACCTTGCTGGTGAGCATGTGAACTGCTAAGGTCTTTTTGGAAAGTACTCTGGTAATATTTATTAATAAAAGTTGCACATATCCTTTGCCACAGTAATGCCATTTCTTGGAATTCATCTTACAAAAGGTAAAAGCATGAGTTGAAAAGGATATTTGTACAGGACATTTATGGAGCACTTTTAGTAGTAGAAAAAAAACCTGCAAACAACTAAAATGTTAATTAATATATTAATCAAAGGTTAAATAAACTGTGGTATATCCATACTATGGAAATATATACAGTTATTACAATAATACTTTAGGTCTGACCTAAGTGATGTTTATTATTTACTGTTTACCAAGAAATGCAAGTGATGAAGAAGGTAAATGGGATAATCCCATTTTTGCAAAAAATAAATAATGCCCCCTCCAGGAAACCTTATTTGTATCTGTATATGAATACAACATTTTAAGAGTATGGAGAAGTGATGGGAGCTGTAGAAGCATCATTTCAGATTTCTAATATTGAATGTGATAAGAGAAGGGGATAAGTGGAAAACAAATATGCACATAGCAAATTGTGGTGGGGGGAATGTTCATGCTATAAAGTAAAAGGAAAATATATAGAACTCTATAATATTACTCACTTTCTTATTTCACTCAGGTTTCTTTTCAAATGCCACATCCTCAGAGAGATCCTTCTGGAAGTTCCTATCTAGTTGCTGCACTCTAATTCTGTCACATTCTAGCCTTTTACCTGGCACTATAAGTTTTGCATATTTCTTCTTGACATCATATTACATACTCATTTGTTTACTGTTTGTGTCTCTTACTAAAAGGCAAACTCCATGAAGGTGGAAAGAAGGCTTTGTGTTGTTTATTAATGTATCCCCAGAACCTAAAATAATGTCTCATACAAAGACAGCAGTCAATAAATATTTGTTGAATCAAGAATGAATGAATTATATCTCATACATAAAAACAAAAAATACGTATGGGCAGGGACAACAAGCTAAAAGAGCAAATAAAGACATTGATTTCATTGGGTGATGAAATTGACAGCAACTGATAAAAAGAAAAAAGGAGGCTTTTAAAAAGTAGTAAATTGAATTAGTTAAGCTAATATATTTTGGAATGTTGAATACAGCAAATTCTCAAGTGAGGTAGGCAAGGAGGAAAGAAAGAAAGAGAGGAATGGATTACATGAATGACCCAAAGTGTGTATGCCTGAATAATGTTGTGAAAGGAAAGTACAAATGAGAAAATAGTTTTTCCAAATATTTATAAACTTTATCTGTTGGACACAGTGGTACTTCTCCTACAAAATAGTTTTGCTTTGTTTTTTAAACTGGTGTATAAAAAGTTAAAACATATTTAACTGTTAGATTTTGGTATTAACATATAGAAAGTAAAACAATAGGAAGTGATGTTGAAAAAGCAAGCATTTATAGACTCCTAGATGACATTCTTGTCATCTAGCCTGATTATGCTTATTTAACACCTAAAGAAAATTCTAAAACTCAAAAAAAATGTCCACGTGTACCTTTTAAGCACAGGTAGCAGAAATATACACTCCTCTTTTCCAATTAGAATAGTTTATAAATTAGATGTTCTCAAATATAATTAAACATAACAAAACAATTGTAATCAGTTGCACTATGTTCCTAAACTCTTAATTGAGTATGTAAAAAGATAAAGACCAACACTTATTTATATGTTTTCTGGGTAATGTTCTCACTTTTTATAGACTATCTAATATTAAATTACATAAAATTTTTTCTTAATAAGGATAATATTTTTACATATAGTTGTGAAAATTCTAATTTTCAAATAAAGCTATCTGAGGGCATCCTGTTATGGTTAAAGTACACACTGTCAACAGAGACAAAGAACTCTGCAGGAACAATGAACACACTCCTAAGTCCTTCAGTTCACCTACAATCCATGAATATTTTAAAATCGTGTATAATATGAAATCGCCACAAGATACGCATTAAACAAAAGAAATAACTTTTTGTACATTTTGCAAAAAAGAAAAAAAAAAACCCACCACACTTGAAAATGAAATAATTTCCTTGAAAAGGCAACTTGTTCTCTGTGACTATTATTTGGATATCCATTCAAAAAATTTTTAAAACATATTTTAAAATAATAATTGTTATTCTCAAAAACATCAACTGTAGGTTACTTGCAAGAACATGAAATAATTATTTCAATGACATAGAAAACAAGCCCGTACTATATTCCTACAATACTCATCTTCTATCTTGAAAGACTCTTATGAAAATAACCTGTAAAATACAACCGTTTTTAACTTCAAGAGCTACCTTATTCTTTCTGTTTAAATAGTAAAAGATAAACTGATTTTTACATACATATTAGATTTTCTACAGATGACTAAACACATATTTAGATATCAAATGTGGACATATTTAGTTAAAATCAATTAAACTGAGAAGTCCTTCCCTCTGGCTGTCTATATTTTTCTTTAATCCTGGTCAGTATAAACCCTTATTACCAGTAATTTGCGACTATAACGCTGAGGAAAAATGCTAGCCTCACGATTTTTGTCATTTCTCCCCCCTCTTCCCCTGCAGGCTGCTACTGTTGATGGCCTTTATGGAAATATAAATTCAATCAGCAGCTGCAAATTTCATGAGACGTCCATCTTCATGCTGAATTTCTAACTGAGTGTCAAAACAATCTGTGGATTTCTCCCTGATGAAACACACATTGAATTGTAAATTTCTGCAATTTCCTCATGTTTGAATTTCAGCAGCAGTAAAATAGTGCTATCTCAGATATACTTCCTATAAGGCTCAAACAAGTAATTTTCTCCTATTCCTTCATTCCATTTAAAGAGTTAACTTTTTTAAAAAGCCATGATATAAAACATCTGCCCCCAATTGAACAATTAAATTTTTTATATAAGGAAATGAACATATAAAAGCCATTAATATATGTTTTAAAAATAATTTTTCACCCCAAGACTTTTTTCTATGTGATCATCTTTATTTATTTACTTATTTATTTTGTAATTTGGTAAATAATGCAATGAGCTTTGATAAAATTAGTGTTTTCTATATATGAAGTCAAGACAGTAAATAAATCAAAAGCAGTCACAAGATAATGACTAGTAACTTCAAGGTTAATGAGACACATTTTCATTAAATATTGCCAAGAGTAAAAATATTAAAACAAAGAATCAAAACAGAGCAGGCATTCCTCTTAACACAAACTTACTGAGTTAATTTTTCACCAAAGAATCATTTTCAACTAAATAGCTAAACAGAACTGCTTTTAAATAACACACTATTATGGAAACCACATTGTTTTGCAACTAAATAAGCAAAAATGTTATATGTTTAAAAAAGATATCTTAAGAAATTCATTAAGTAACTTGTATTCCAAGACAGTAACTTGTTTTTATAAACATCTTTTATTAATGTTACTAACAAAATAATTCATAGTCCTATTTAAAAATTCAACAAGACAGTGCAGTAGACAAATCTTATGGATGGTCTGTAAAACAAGTAATGAAATCACAATTATCAATTCATTCAATAAATATATATTGAACATCTCCTATGTGCCAGGTAATGTTTACCAGGTCATGGGGTTACGGAGATGTGCAGAATACAGTCCTTTACCTCAGAGAAGGCAGTTTAGTTAAGAGGCAAAAAGAAAAAAAAATATTAAAACATAATAAAATAAATGCTATAAGCTGGTACATTAAGGGAGGACAAATTTAGGGGAACACTGAAGAGAGGGACAGCTATACTAATAAGCAGTTATGGAAGCTTTCAAAAAGAGCTGTAGTTTCTAAGGATGTATAGGAGTTAGCCAGGAGAGAAGCAGAAGGAAAGACATTCTAGGCAGAGGGGAGAATACAATTAAACACATGGAAGCATGAAATAGCAGAGGGCCTTCAGAAAACTGTTAGCAATTGGAAACAGAGAACAGGGCTGATATGTAGTATGGTAGAATAAGGTAGGCTAGAATATTTAAATACTTATCTAAACATTTATTTTTTAAATAATAAAGTATTTATTTAAACATTATCCAGAAAGCAGTGGGAAAATATTTTAAGCAGAGGTATAACGATAATCAAGGATATCTCTCAACAGGATATAAAAGTTACAGTATAATGATTAAGAATACAAGCCCCTGGAGCCAGACTTAGTTTAAATACAGCTCTGCCATGTGGTAACTATGTGATTTGGGACAAGTTACTTTCTCTATTTCTCAATTATCTCAACAGTAAAACAGTGATAATAATACTACATACAGGAGGGTTAGAATGAAAATGAAGTGTCTTATAATTATTTGAAGCTATTATTATTATTATTATTATCATTTTATAATTTGGTAGGGTCTATCGGTCTAACTTAACATATTTGAGTCCTAAAACAAACAATCTTATTAAAATTACCTAGAACACCCTTTGGCACAAACTAAACATTTGACTTATTTTCACTTAGAAAACATTTACTGAATTTTATTAGGTACCAGATACATGCAAAACAAAAAATGTTTGAAAAACACACTGGAGGAAAAAGAAAAGTTAAAATAATCCCAAAACAGAATTTTTAAAAATCTATTAATATAGAGAATCAACCAATATCCTTAAAATAGAAAGAAATTAAGATTCAATCAAATTATATTAATGTTAAAAAATACAGAAAATTCTTATAACATGGTATAGTCCAAGCCAATATGTAAGGGCTTCTTTCCTGCTCCAAACATAGATATATACTGGATAAAATACTTTCAAAATAACATATTGCTAAAAATAATTTAAAAATTCCTCAAGTGCTGGAAACAAATAGAAGTCAAAGCCAGAGCCATAAGCTTAAACAGATACTGTAGCAATCCACGGGGTTTCAAACTCAGCTCTAGGCTTTAAGGACTAAGTGCTTGGACATACACCTTTAAATCGCTTGTCAGGAGTGAAAACATACCCATAGCTGATGTGAGGTGGGGGATCAAGAACTGAGCATCCACCTAAAGCTCACAGAATCAAAGAAGGGTGCTACTCATGAAAAAGTAACTAGAAAAACAGTGGCCCATGAACTCTGAGAAAGAGGAAAGAAGCCAGACATTAATTTGAAGCCAGGGAAAACAGTCACCAGCAAAACATAAAAAACTCTAGAAGAGTATCCTACGTATGTGAGGGTTTTAAATTTACATAATTGCATGGTGTAAAATTTAAAAGTAATATAAAATCTGACTGGACCCTTGAAATTTTTAAGGACCAAAAGATATAAATGTAAATAGTCCCACAAGGATACTCATATACTATACTGGACTTCCATAGAATACATAGTCCCTAGTAAAGATTAGCTCATAATAAGAAATTATAACTTGAAGAAACCATTACGAGGAGAAAGTTTTAGCTGATGTAATAAATAGGCAAATTACCCTTCAAATACTACAAATAAAATAATCTAAAACTATAAATAGAATCTGAAAATGACTAAACCAGTAAAAATGTTTAGAATGATTTTTCAAATAGAGAAAAGCCACAATGACAACACTGGTCATACAAAAAAATAACTAAAATATTTTTAAAAGAACCAAAGAGAAATTCAATTTTAAAAAATTCACTGAAGAAAAAGAAAACCTCAAGGAATGGCAGATTAGAATAGTGGATATGGAGGACAGAATACAATCTATATCTTTATTAGGCATTCTAGAAGGAAATGACAGAAGAAGCGGGGAACATATATTTGAAAAGACAGTGGCTGACATTTTCCAAAGCTGATGAGCCACATGAATCCCTTCCCAGGTCCAGGAGAAACAAAAATCAGAATAAAAAGAAAAGATAAAGAAACTCATACCTAAATAAAGTACAGAAAAAGAAAAGAAACTCATACCTAAATAAAGTACAGTGAAAATGTAACACACTAAAGGCAGGCCGGGCGTGGTGGCTCACGCCTATAATCCTAGCACTTTGGGAGGCCGAGGCAGGCAGATCACCTGAGGTGAGGAGTTCAACACCAGCCTGGCCAATATGGCAAAACTCTGTCTTTACTAAAAATACAAAAGTTAGCCGGGTATGGTGGCATGCACCTGTAATCCCAGCTACTTTGGAGGCTGAGGCAGAAGAATCGCTTGAACCTGGGAGGCAGAGGTTGCAGTGAGCTGAGATCACGCCACTGCACTCCAGCCTTGGCCACAGAGCAAGACTCCGTCTCAAAACAAACAAACAAACAAAAAAACCCACCACCAACAAAAACACTAAGGGTAAAGAAAGGATCTTAAAAACAACCAGCAAAGGATAGGTCAGATTATCTACAAAGAAACGATAATAAAGGTAGATGTCTCATATGCAAGAACAAATGCTAGAAAACAACAGAATAATGTCCTGAAAGAGCTAAGGAAATATAAGCGTTAGCCAAGAATTCTATACCCCATTAAACCACCATTCAGGTCTCAGAGGAAAACAGACATTCTCAGACAAATAAAAACTGAGAATTTATTTCCCCCAGTCTCTTGGGAAATATATGTGTAAAGAAAGGAGAATGGAATGCAAGAATACATTAGGAGAAAAGATATTGGTAAACACATTAGAAAGTTAAATAAGTACAAAATACTGATAATAACAGTAACAGATAAACTAAGTAACTTGGAAAGAGTCATAGTTAACATTTTTGTCAATTTGGTTGGGTCATGGTACCCAGATTCCTGGCCAAACGTTATTCAGATGTTTCTGTAAAGGTGTTTTCTAGATGAGGTTGACATTTTAATTAGTAGACTTTGAGTAAAGCAGATTAACCTCCATAATGTGAATAGGCTTCATCTAACCAGTTGAAGGCCATAAGAGAACAAAGACAGGACAACCTCTTCTGAACAAGAAGGAATTTTGCCAACATAATGTCTTTAGAATCACAATTTTTCCCTGGGTCTCTTACCCGCCAGCCTATCTTGCAGATTGTGGACTTACCAAGCTTCCACAATCACAATTCCTTAAAATAAATCTCACTCTCACTTGTTGGTTCTGTTTCTCTAGAGAAGACTGACTAATGCAGAAGGCATTTAGAAACAAAGGGAAACTAAAATGCTAAACAATACAAGCAAGGAAAGTACAAATGAGCATGGTATGCAAAGGTAAAAAGGTATACTATTAAATACTGTTAAACATATAAATAATATCAATACCGAGGAAAAGAAAAAGAATGTATAACATCCAAAACAGTGGAGTGGGAAAGATGGGGTAAGGAAAACAATATGAATAATGTGAATAGACAGAATAAGGGCCTCCTAAAGATGTCTATGTACTAATTCCTGGAACCTGTGACTGTTACCTTACATGGCAAAAATGACTTTGTATATGTGACCAAATTAAGTGCCTTGAGATGAAGAAATCATCCTGAATTACCTGGGTGGACTCAATGTAATCACAAGAGTCCTTA
This sequence comes from Macaca nemestrina, assembly GCF_043159975.1. Classification (NCBI taxonomy): domain Eukaryota; kingdom Metazoa; phylum Chordata; class Mammalia; order Primates; family Cercopithecidae; genus Macaca; species Macaca nemestrina. The sequence goes on from NC_092130.1 coordinate 114,412,635, forward strand.
TAGAAGGAGACAGAAGGGTCAGAGTTACAGGAAATGTGAGGGCAGAGCAGAGGTCTGAGAGTCAGCAACAGAGCTATCTGAAGATGGACAAAAGGATCACAAGCCAAGGAATGCAAGTAGGCTCTAGAAGCTAGAAAGGGGGGAAAAACAGATTATCTTCTAGATCCTCAAGAAGAAACACAGCCCTGTCAATAACTTGATTTTATCCCAGAGGGACTAATTTTGGCTATCTGACCTCTAGAATTGTAAGATAATAAATCTGTGTTGTTTTAAGCCACTAAATTTGCAGTAATTTCTGATAGCAGCAACAGGAAATTAATACTATGCCACAAAGTTAGAAATGAGAAACCAGTAATAAGAGTAGCACCAGATCAAGTTTCCTAACATATTTGGAAACTTTTTTAAAAAGAAAAAAAAAAAGGGCTGCACCACGGTGGCTCATGCCTGTAATTCCAGCACTCTGCGAGGCCGAGGCGGATCATGAGGTCAGGAGTTTGAGACCAGCCTGACCAATATGGTGAAACCCCATCTTTACTAAAAATACAAAAATTAGCTGGGTGTGGTGGTACGCACCTGAAATCCCAGCTACTCAGGAGGCTGAGGCAGGAGAATCGCTTGAATCCAGGAGGCAGAGGTTGCAGTGAGCACTGAGCAGAGATTGCGCCACTGCACTCCAGCCTGGGCAACAGAACGAGACTCTGTCTCAAAAAAAAAAAACAAACACAAAAAACAAAGATCATACTCCCAGCAACTCAGGAGGTTGAAGTAGGAGGACTGCTTAAGCCCTGGAGTTGGAGGCCTGCCAGGGCAACACAGCGAGACCTTGTCTCTTAAACAAACACATACACACACAAAACCCACACAGTTCAAATTAATTTATGGGTCAAAGAAGACAGAATGGAAATTATAAGATAATTAAAACTTATCAGACAAGCATAGCATAAATGTATCAAATATTCAGAGATGCATCTAAATTATAATTTATAGTAAAATATACAGCCCTAAGTGTTTATAACAGAAAACAAAAAAACTGAAAATTGATTATCTAAAATTCAATTCAAGTATTCAGAAAAATAATACCAGTGGGGGTTGGTGGGAGAAGGAAACAGACAAAGTAGAATATATGAGATAAAAGAGGACAACTATTGCTTAGTGAAACAAAATAAAAAACGATGTAATTAAAAGCTGGTTCTTTGAAAAGAATTATAGACAAACGTCTTATTAATTGGTCAAGTTTTAAAAGGCAGTGATAGGAATTTATAAATACATGTAAAAAGCATAAGAGAATGCAATAAATAATGTTATGCAAATAAACTTGAAAACTGAAACAGTATAATTTTCCAAAATACATATATTATCAAAATGGATGAAAGAAGAATTAGAAAAACTAAATAGAATCTGCTACTATTAAAGACATTGAATTTGTAGTCAAAAATCTTTCTGTAAAAAACACCACCAAGACCAGAAAATCTAACCGTTAAATTTTCCAGGACACTTAGGAACATCTAACCTCTGTTTTACACAATCCGTTCCAGAGAATGGAAAAAAAGAAGGAAATGATTCAGTTCTTTTTAAGAGGCAAATATAATCTGATACCAAAAATCAGAAGAGGCCAGTACAAGAAAAAGGTAAGGCCCATCTCATTTATAAGAATATACGTAAAAATCATTCATTTTTTAAAAACCAGATATATTCCTTATTGTCTCGAAAGCTCACAGCTGGATTTTTTTTTTTAATTTACATTTTATCCAGCACTACTGGGTATTTTATACAAGGAGGGTATTTTAGCTACATTAAATTGCCTTGTTGCTGGGAAAAAAAAAAGTAGTCTTTCTAAGAAACTTAAAAATTTTCTTAACTTGTTATGAACTTATTGAAGTGCATTGCATTTTTTAAAAGAATATTTATTAATACTCTACTTGTACAGAAGAAAAAAAGTTATAGTTTAGCATCAATCCTCCAAGGAAAGGGGAAGAGTAAAATGAGGGAGGGGAGTGAAGAGAGGGAAAAGGAGAGAAGGGGGAAAAGAAGAAGAAGATAGAATAGCAGCTAATACTTATACAGCACTTACTATGTGCCAGACATTCTTCTAAACACTAACAGGTTTACTTGCCTAATCTCCAAAATAACGCTATGATGATGGGTACTATTGTTACCCCCATAATACAACTACAGAAACAAGTGAAAAAAAAATTACAGTCCTTCAGTTTTCTCTGTGGGATAAGATACTCAGTGGATTCAGAAGCAGCACTAAAAATTAATCCCTATGAATGAAAGGTAACGTTTTGATCCATCATCATTTCTACCTCAAAGATTATCTAGCATAATGTCTTTATTTTACAGATAAGGAAATATAGGCTTTTAAAGAGAATGAGAACTACCCACATAACGTAATAGAACTCTAAAATGACAGTCAGTACAAGAAAACAAATCCTAAGACTTATTTTTTGTGTGTGCATATTGATATTTAAAAAAATTTTCTTAGTGAGGAACTAAAAAGGTTTTTACTATATTGTTAATGGTATTCTAATAACATCCATATAAGATATGCAATAAAATGCAGGCTCTTAGACCATCCATAAGCCTACGGAATCAGAATCGCTGGTATAAAATTGTTTTGTTGTCACTGTTTCAAAAGTTTCCATTACTTTGATCAGTCACTTAGGGAACCTCTATATAGAGGTGAATGAGGATATACAAATTTAAGAACACTACAAACTAGCTTTCATTATAAATGCATAAATACATCTCATGTTCTAAGTGGTAAACTGGTATTGAATAAATAAAAATACATTTTATTGCCATTTGTATAGCTTAAACTTAAAATACTTATGTTAAATTCTAATTTGTTAATTAAAAAATTAATAAAGTTTGATGAACTTAAACCAGTGGTATAATGACAAATGTTTAATAATCTTCTGGGCACAGTTCCAACATAAATACTGATTGGATTAAACTTACTTGAATATTGAAAGACTGTTTCCTTAATTTTTGTGCTATTCAGAATATAATGGCTATAGACACGATATACATTTTCTCTATCACTTCCTTAAACACAATCAACAAAAGAATAAATTAAGCCCTGATTTGTAGCATTTGCCTATTTCTGTGGCTTAAATAAATACTCTTTTATGGCCAAGTTCAAGTTCTAATATGACGTCACTAAATGTGGAGTGACATACCCAGTAGCCAGCCATTATATATTATTTTACCATATAAATATGATAGGCATAAATAACCTCAAGAGTATATATAATAGTAAAATGTAGTAAGCTAATCAGAAAGTACTGAGTTTTGAGTATTTACTACCTTTGAATGTACTTATAATTAAATAAGCTAGTATGAGGACGCAGTGGCTCCCAGCACTTTGGGAGGCCGAGGTGGGCGAATCACCTGAGGTCAGGAGTTCAAGATCAGCCTGGCCAACATGGCAAAACCCCATCTCTACTAAAAATTCAAAAAAATTAGCTGGGTGTAGTGATGCATGCCTGTAATCCCAGTTACTTGGGAGGCTGAGGCACAAGAATCTCTTGAACCTCGGAGGTGGAGGTTGCAGTGAGCCGAAGTCGTGCCACTGTATTCCAGCCTGGGTGACACAGTGAGACTCTATCACAAAAAATATATATATAAATAAATAAACACAAAGAGACAGGGTCTCCTCTGTGTTGCCCAGACTAACCTCAAACTCCTGGGCTCAAGCAATCCTCCACTCTTGCCTCTATGTTTCACAGAGTTGAGGCTATAGGCCCATACCACCCTGCACAGCTAATTCAATTTTTACTAATGTTTATATTTAATAACTAGTTTACAAAGTTTCCAATCAGTTCCAACAGGCTGGTGTAAGCTGGCTCCACTACACCATTGAAAACCCATACTATTGCTTTCTGAAATTTTACATAATGAAATTTCACATAAAATTATACATTCATTTTTTTGTCTCAAACATTCTACAAAGTTATCTAATTTAGCAAAAATCAATTAATTTAGAAAAAACCAGTGTGCCCAAAGAAAATCCGAATCAATAATCTATTTGTTTACATTTTAGTTCAAAGCTTCTACAAGATTTTTAAATTTAGGTTAATATAGAGAGGACTCCCATACTTAATTCTCTGAATCTGACGTGTTTATTTTGCCCTAATATACACTGCCAACATAACATCAGTATGAATTTATCTTATTCCAAAATCATCTTATTAGGACATAATCAATTATTTTAGAACTTACTATCTATTGTAGGCTGTTTGATGCCTACCCCTATCTCATTCGAATAGAAAAAAGCAAGAGTGAAAAGTAGAGAAAGGAATATGCTTTTGATTTGAGGCAAATGTTGAGTTCCTAATTTAAAACTGAAGCAGAGAAAATGAGTTTAGTAAGGGACTTGAGCATCCTCAGATTTTGGAATCCTTGTGAAACCTGGAACCAATCCCCTGAGAATACTAAGGATGACTACTTTCTTTGGGATAGGCCTGATCTCACCAAGGGTGGCCAGGCAGCAGGTGCTGGATATCCCAGATACATCAAGGGTACAATGAAAGCTCAAGGTTACACAGGCACAAACAACCTACCAATCCTTTAAACTGAGACTCAATTATTATCAAGATTTATAAGCCACGTTGATGCCTAAAACTGCAAGCTTTGACCACTTTACATAACATTCAGATGATTAAAAAACAGAGGCATTTGATCTGGAATCCTCAGGCTTTGGGGAGAGAACTGTTCCACAGACTCCTACCACGATAGCGGAGGACAGCATAGTAAGTACTCAAGCATTTATCTCCACCTTAAGAAATATACTCTGTCAAGACAATATATTAGTGTGGTAAAAGGCATAATTAGTGAAAAAAGAAGAAAGTGTCAAATACCCTACTGACAGTTATCTCATAGTTTTCCAACCACATAGTTATTTACCAGCTTTCATGCTACATGGCTGCCACCTACCAGAAATGCCACTACTATAATTTCAATATGCATACAATGAAAGCAATCATCCAACAGGATTTCTCTGAAACTAGCCTTATGTCCCCCAATATACAGTTTTGTAATTTCAGTCTTTTGCTTTTCCATCTTACATAACATACCACTCCCTTCCTCTGCTGCCTTTTGTCCTTTTTAAATTTTATATAAAAAGGGTGCCAAATATATACATGTCTATAAAACTTTTAAATCCCAAAGGTGAATCATTTTACCTCTGTGTAAATTTTTTTTTTTTTTTTTAGATGGAGTCTCGCTTTGTCGCAAAGCTGGAGTGCAGTGGCCTGATCTCGGCTCACTGCAACCTCTATCTCCTGGATTGAAGTGGTTCTCCTGCCTCAGCCTCCCAAGTAGCTGGAATTGAAGGCATGCACCACTAAACCCAGTTAATTTTTGTATTTTTAGTAGAGACAGGGTTTCACCATATTGGCTAGGATGGTCTCAATCTCGACCTTGTGATCCGCCCGCCTCAGCCTCTCAAATTGCTGGGATTACAGGCGTGAGCCACCGCACCCAGCCTTAAGTCTTTTTTAAAACAGAAATCTGTTAGCCGATTTAATTCTTAAAATATAATCCATAATCACCACTATAAGACAGGGCAAGAAAACTATATATAATCCATAATGATTTTTGTTGTTGGTTTTTAACCTTTCTGCTTTAGATTTTTGAAACATTTTTTAAATAGAAACTTGGAAATTTATAGTACTGATTGCTATTCTGACATGCAGAATTTTCTGTGCACTAATGTGGAAAGATTTCTTAGCACTAAAGGACATCCAGAAATATTTCAACATCATTACATTTTCAAGACTTTCATATTAAATACAAAAATATAAGAAATTGGGCTGGGTGAGGTGGCTCCGGCCTGTAATCCCAGCACTTTGGGAGGCCGAGGCGAGAGGATAACTTGAGGTCAGGAGTTCAAGACCAGCCTGGCCAACTTAGTGAAACTCCGTCTCTACTAAAAATACAAAAATTAGCTGGGTGTGGTGGCGTGCACCTGTAGTCCCTGCTACTCAGGAGGCTGAGGCAGGAGTATTGCTTGAATCCAGGAGGCAGAGGTTGCAGTGAGCCAAGATCATGCTACTGTGCTCCAGCCTAGACAACAGAGCAAGACCCTGTCTGAAAAACTTTAAAAATTAATTTTAAAAATCAGGTGTTATATTTAGTAACATTTAAAAGTAATTAAAAATAGTGTGTCAGATAAGTATATATATTGTTTTAGTCACTGAAATTTTTAAAAGACTCTACCATTAGATATGACCTACTTTCAGAGTTAACAGGAGTTCGTGCCTAAGCATGCCTACCTCAAAACAAAGCCAATGTCCCAAAAGTCAGCCTTGCTTGTGATGGTTCTTTGACTTCAATTTAGTCTCAAGAAGTAATAAACAAGAAAAAGGAGAAACAAAAATTCTGCATTCTTATTTAATGTCTATATCATAGGTGTTGAATAAATATTAAACATATGCAAAAGATGTTCTCTTCTCCCTATGTATAGTTAGAGTTTAACATCTTTCTAAAACTTATAAAACCAAAGATCTGTTATATGGATAATTAACAATAATAGAAAGTCTATCAGCCTTAGTGTTTCAAAATAAAGCTGCAAATAAGGGTAACAATTATGCCAAAACAAAAATGTTAGAATGGCCTACTCTATTTTTACTTACAACATTTCTGAAATCAAATATGTGGGGATTTTCTTCACACCAACCAATTCTTCAACTCTCCAGAAACCACCTGGGTGTCCTAAAATTCAATTTAATTCAATTTTGACACTAAGTCCTAGGAGTTAGTGCAGACCCCATAGGTTAAGTCCCAAGACTATTGGTACTTCAGATACAGGTTACAAGTCCCAGGTTGCCATCTGTACTTCTGACCAACCAGCTATAAATTAGGGGTTCCCAGGACTCCCTCCTCAAGTCTGACAATTTCCTAGCACAGTTCACAGAACTCAGGAAGACAATTTATTCACTATCACCTACTTATAATAAAGGATACAAATTAACAGCCAGATGAAGAGGTATATAGGGTGAAATCTGGAAAGGTTCCAAGCACAAGAACTTCTGTCCCCATGGAGCTGAGGTGTGCCACTCTCCTGGCACGTAGATGTGTTCACCAACTTGTGGCTGTTGTCAAAACCTGAAAGCTCTCCAAACTTTGCCATTTAGGGGTTTTCACAGAGGTCTCATTAAATAGGTATGATTGCTTAAATCACTGGCCTTGGTGATTAGCTCAACGTCCAGCCCCTCTCCCCTCTCCAGAGATTGACGGAGTAAGGCTGTAAATCTCCACCTTCTTAATCATGTCATGGTCTTTCTGGGGACCAGTCCCATTCTTAAAGTATCTAGGGGACACCTGCCACCAGCCATCTCATGAGCATACAAGAAACACTCTCATCACTACAGAGATTCCAAGGGTTTTAAGAGTTGTGTGCCAGAAACTGGAGACAAAGATTAAATATGTATTTCCCATGGTACCATACCTACAATCAAATTCAATAATCTCCAGTAGGAATTACCCCAAGGTCAGGTACATAAGTTAGCATGTCTATAAAGGTGCTTTGCACATGACCTACACATAAATTACTTCTCAGGAATTTCCTAATATATTTCCAAATTTCTATCTTTGTTTTCTCTAAACTACTATGTTGAATGCTTATTTTATTTTCACTCATTCTTTTTCACCTAAACTAGGAATTCCTAACTCTACCAAAAAAAAAAAACAAAAAAAAGGAGATAAACTTTGGAACATCAGCACCAAAAGATATCTTGGCTGAGTCTCCAGTGATGCACAAGCAACAGTACAGAGAACACATGACTAGAGAAGCACATTCAATATTATATAATTCAGAACAATGAATTTTTTAAAACTGGCTTTATTCAAAATATTCAAACATTCAGGCAGATGTCCAATAAAAAAGAATAACTAGTTAGAAATAAATCCATTAGCTTTAATATAATCCAAATAAGGCACAGAGCATTAAATCAATATAATACAGAAAAAATCTTAAAATACTTTAAGAGAGTTGAAAGAAATTATTATAAAGGGAAAAATTTTCTTTTTATGTACCTTTGAACAAAAGACATTAAACAAAATTGAAGTCCAGAAGAAATAATTGCTCTTCCATAAATTAAGTGTTGAAAAAAAAATTTAATTACGCTTGAGGGTTTCAAATGAACAAAATTGTACTAATATATTTTTTATTTATCAGTTGTTTCCTGGGGCAGATTACATTTTTTTTAAAAGCTACTCTCCAAATTTCAATAATTTTCTCAACTTCTCTGTTTGAATGCTTGCAACACAAACAATCATTTTTATTTGTTTATGTGGCTTAATAGTACCCCAATATGAAGATAATTTTTTTTTATTCCAAGGTAACCAAGCTATTGGAGAAGTTTTTAACTGAAATTGCCCTGTCATGCTATTCACACAATTGCTACTTAGAGAGTTCAAGCAAGATACAAATTTGATTAAATTATTGTTACAATTTTCAAAACAATTAATTGAAAATGTCGAAGTGAATAAATGAGATTACAGGTGAAACTATTATAGAAGAAATAAATGTGACTTTGACTACTTTTTTCATTTACTATGCCCCATTTCTTTTTTTTTTTTTTTTTTTGAGACGGAGTCTCGCTCTGCTGCCCGGGCTGGAGTGCAGTGGCCGGATCTCAGCTCACTGCAAGCTCCGCCTCCCGGGTTCCCGCCATTCTCCTGCCTCAGCCTCCCGAGTAGCTGGGACTACAGGCGCCGCCACCTCGCCCGGCTAGTTTTTTGTATTTTTTAATAGAGACGGGGTTTCACCGTGTTAGCCAGGATGGTCTCGATCTCCTGACCTCGTGATCCGCCTGTCTCGGCCTCCCAAAGTGCTGGGATTACAGGCTTGAGCCACCGCGCCCGGCGCCCCATTTCTTTGTAAAATATTTTATATTTTTCTGAAAGCTAAAATACTCATTCTACTTGGAAAAAGCTAAAAACTCTATTAAACAAAAATAACACAATTGTTTAAAATTTAATTAAATAATTTTTCAAAGTAGAGAAATATAGATCCAAATGTATTCTACAATTTACATTTACTCAACATGCAATACTAATATATATTATTATTCAACATGTCCATATTCAATAGTAAAGTCTTGACACTAAGCAGAATTTTGGAAATTATAAACAGTTTTAATTGTACACTAATTAAAAAATCATAAACTACTAGTTTGGAAAAGGAAAAAATTACAATAAATTTTAATTGTGAATTTACACAGGTATATTTACTTAATTTCAATGAATTGGCTGAAAATTAGAGTAAGCCAAATGATTTAGGTAATAGCTATATTTTCAATATCTGTCTGTGGGGAAGAAACAACAAAATTCATTTAGTTTTAAACATGTAAAAAATGTTGAATTTGAGAGTTTTGTAGAAGATCTTGGTGGAAATACCGAGTAGGCAGTTGGATACACTGATTTAAAGCTCAAGAGAGAGGTCTGGGTGGAGATAAGGTCTGAAAATCATCATCATATACAGCAACTGAAGCCACAGGGATGGGTGAGCTGAAGAAAGAATTCTGGAGGAACATAAAGATGTGAGAGCTGACAGATAATGAGGAATAGTTCCAGAAATCTAAAAAACAAAACAGTGTGAATGGTAAAATGAGAACAAGGAAGAAATAGCATTATCAAAGCTTTAAAGAAGTTAATCGAGTTGTGAAAAATATTCACTGAATTCAGCAAACAGGTTACCAGTAGTAATCTTATCAGAAGCAGTATGAGTAGATGAATGGAGCTAGAAGCAAAAATGCTAGAGCAGGTAAGAAAGTTCAGGTTGGAGGCATGGATTCCTAATTTATTTTTTACAAAAGAGAACATACTAAACACCTATTTAATGTGCCAGGCATTGAGTTCGGGTATAACGAGATGCTAGGCACTGAGGATATACTGATGAGCAAGACAGCCCTCACAGCATTTACACTCTGCCAGGGAAGACCAATGATAATGTTGTCAGTAGGGGATTTTAACTGCATGCAATAGAAACGTTCGCTTAGTTTAAACCTAAAAGGAGATGTTGGATGGCTCACAGAATTGTTGGGAGGCTGAAGAAACAGTTCAGAAGCTATGAAATGAAAAAGGAAACCATCGAATATGATGCCACAGAACTAGTTCAGTGAAGACCTACCTTATGGCAGCCACCACGCAGCAACAGATACTACAATTTGCACCACTAATCTCACTGGCACTAAACAACAGGTGATGCCTCAAGCTTGAGTGCTCGTCCTTCCCTCTTCCCCTAACTACCCAAAGAAAACCACTGCCAGGAAGAATTATCAGCTGCTTCCATTTATTTATTTGTATCACTAATTCATAAACTCAAAAGTGGGGCAGATACTTCTCACTGGCTGAGTCTAGATCATATGTCCATGGCCTGGCTACAAGGGAAGCTGGAGGAGTGAGTACACAGTTCTTCCTTTGGGGAGGCAGTGGGGAGAGCTCTGCCTCCTTACAAAACTACTCATAAGGCACAGAATTATCAAAGCACAGGACAAACCTCATATGAAGAACAGCTATATCAGCAAGTAAAAATACATAAGGAAGTAACTACATAACACTAACTTAAGAGAGATTTATTTTTCTCTCACATAAAGGAGATATGGAGGACAAGACTCCAGGGCTCAAATGGTGACAGATCCATAATGATAAGGGATTCAGGCTCCTTCTATCTGACTACTCTGCTGTCCTTACAATGCCACCTCATGACCCAGGATGGCTACTAAAAGGCCAGCCGCACATTCACATTCTAGCCAGCAGGAGAAAAGGGAAGGGGAAAAGAAGAAAATGCCCTTCCCCTTTAGTGATACATTACAGAAGTCATACTCAACATATATCTTACTGCCCAAAATTTAACCCTAAAGCCAACCTAGCTGTAACAGAAAAGAGTGAATGTAGTGATTTGCTATGTGGCAATATGTCCAGCTAAAAATTAGAGTTTTTATTACTGAAAGAAGAAGGGATGAATTATAATGCAAGGCAAATAGCTGCATAAGCCACAGCAAGCCCACAGTGAAAAGCAACCACTAAAATAAGATATGTAATAACAGAGAGTGGTAAGACAACTACAAAAAAGAACTATGAGAACATATAGTACACGATTCTAACCCAGTCTAGAAAATAGGGAAGGCCTCCCTGGGGGAGATGTATTTAGATGAGAAGTAAAGCATGAGAGGTTAGCTATATGCAAGAGTTGAATGCAGAAAGGAGAGAAGGAGGGGAAGGTAGTTAGAGACAAGCAAAACATGTGTAAAGGCCTGGTATGATATACAGAAACGGAATTGAAGAAGCTCGAGTGGGCTGAAGGATAGAGAGCAAAGGGAAGAGTAGAGTGAGATAATACTTGTCAGAAAGGCAAAGACCAGATACTGTATAATAATGCCTCCTAAATTCAGCAGCTTGGACTTAATCCAAAGGATGGTATGAAGTCACTGAATTAAAGCAACACAGTCATATAATCAGATTTGAAACTCAGAAATCTCACCAAGACCAGAGTGTGAAGCCTGGATTAGAGAAGATAAGGTTGGAGGTAGAAAATCAAGAGGTAGTTGTAGTTCAGGAGAAAGTGACAGATGATTAGACCAGGGTAGAGGTACTGAGGATAGAGAGAAGTGGAAGGATTCAAGAGCCTGTTAGAAAGTCTAATTGACAGGCAACTGAAGGAACATTGGGAGTAAGTCAGAAAGAGTTAAGCCTGACTCTCAGGTTTCTGACTTGGACATCTAGTTGGGGGTGGCATCATTTATTAAGACAGGAAATACTAGAGGAGATGTGGAGTTTTTTGTTTTGCTTTGTTTTGTTTTTTTAGAGGAAGGGGATAATTAGTTTCAGTTTTAACATGCTGATTCTGAGGCCCCGTTAAATATCTGATTGTAAGCTGCTGTTTTTGTCCGGAACACAGGGAGAATGGATCTGATTTGTTTTAGAACAATCAGCACTGGAGCCATGAGAGTGAATTCCATGGCTTGAAGAAGTTGTACAGTACAACTAGTAATTAGCTGAGAACAGAGCTCTAATCAGCCCAATTACTAAAGAGATAGAAGAAAAACTACAAGACATTTTATTTCACTTCTCAAAGATTCTGTTTTAGTAGGACTGGTAGGTCCAAAATTTTGAAACTTAAAAAGTGACTTTAATTGATTTAGTTTAATTCTGATGTCACAGGTCAAGAGTATTCTAAGTATCATTGTTATAAATCTGCGCAGTCCAATGAATTAATCTCTTGAAATGCTCTTGAGGGAGGGGGTTGATTCCTTGGTGAGATTAGGAGATGTTACATACTATATGCTGCCTACTATACCCCTATACCTCTACTTTCCCTCTTGGAGAATCCCAGTGCACAATAGCAAATTAAATGCTCCAATAAGTTCTGTATTTTGTTAGATAACCTATTTAACTCTGTTCAACAAATTGTTCCCTAAACATATTTGGCTTCAGAATACATTTATCTTACAACACCTAAAATATTCTGTGATCTGAAAACACTGTTAGAGTTTTAACAAAATGTAGAAAATATTAGAATGTTGTCTTTCAATTTTCAATTTTTTTAAAAAAATGTAAGAAATCACTGTAAACCATGATGACAACAATAATAGATATGGATTAGTAGAAAAAAACACAGTAGAAGATTTACATGCCCCCTAGAAATGATAATGTACAAAGACACAAACAGCAGGAATTAAGAAACTCAAATAGAAGACACACTTAGGAAAATAAATAATAAGAGAAGAAAAACTAATAACACAGATAAGGAAGGCAGTTCATAAAAAGCCTTGGATGCTACAAAAGCAACCCTCATCCTTCAGGGCCCTAGTCAATATTTTTTCTACAGAGCTTAAAATATCTTCCTCTATGGAAGAGATAATAGAAAGAAACAAACCTGAAATTTGGAATGAGAAGGAGCTATGTTTACATTCGGGTTCTGTCACTTATTAACTAAATTAACCAGCCAATATGTGCCACAAATGGTTGATGAAAGTAATGATAAAGGTGGTAATAATACTGACTACCATTTATTGATCACTTACTACACACCAAGCCCTTTACATACTTATTTACTACTCACAATGCTTCAAGAGAGGTGGAATCATCCTCATTTTACAGGGAATGAAATTGAAGCTCAGTGCATTTAAGCAATTTTTCTAAGACCTTGAGATTGTTCTGAACATCAAGAAAAATAAGGTGTGGATGAACTATTCTAAAGGCTGTAAAGCTCCATACAAATTTTGGATGTTATTAAATAAGTATGTGAATAAATGCCTTTGCTAACTGTATACACTTGCTTGTTCATCTTTCTTACAAAGACTATTCTTTGTAGTAATATCAATTATCAAGGTTTGAGAGATGTGAACACCCATTCTGTAAGAAATAAATATTGACAGCTTCTTTCTACTATATTGTTCCAAAACCAGAGACTTAGTGTTACTAGTATTTTTGGAAGCTCTGGTGATTCAAATGCCTTGACCAAAATGATCATTAATTTTAAGTAAATAAAAGCTCAAGTTTCTATTACAATATTAACTAACTAGATGGTAATACCCATACTCCAATACATTCTCTAGACACATCCCTGGGAACAATACACTATGTTTTAAACATAGTTTTCTAATTAAAAGAATAAATGTACAAGCCCTATTGAAGCGAGAGTACATTTTATAGCCATATAGGATTTAGTATTCCAGTTGCTGGATTAAGAGTTCTAGGGGCTTAAGTGGACTATTCTGGGTCAACGCTATGAGTAATCCAGCTTATCTCAGAAAAGTTTTAACTTCTTTAGTATGTGTCTTTGATCTGAAACAGCTCCTTCCATGTCTCTCTCTATGACTGGTAGAGTTACGATGGTTATTCACCTGTAAAAGTGCCAGTTACCATGCTAGTTTGGAGAATTTCTCAGTGAGATCCCAAAGACCTAAAATAGTAGACTTAAATTTACTCAGCCTCCCATAAAATATACAAATATACATTATTTTCATGTTATTCCCTCTAAAAAATGTCTAAAACATCTGAAATCCTTCAGTTCTAATATTTAACAGTCTCAAGAATGCTTTTATTCCCTTATATGATACTCCAGTAGATTTCACAATTAAAGCTTTTGAAATACTCCACATATTGAGTAGTTTACAGTTGGTTATCCATTATATGAGACTCTTGTATTATAAAAAAATCCATTTCAGTTTTTTAAGTATTATCCTTCACATTGGGTAGCACAATATATAATTGGAATATGGTACTAACTCACTGATTTAATTCACAGGAAATCATGTTTGCTATAAGAAAGTACATGAGATATATGAACATAGAAGGGATATCTGTAAGCCAATAGCAGAGGAAAAGAGAAAAAATAAAAAAAATAAAGACAGAAAATTTAGTGAACGCAGCCACATAGGATAAATAACATAGATGCGAATAGCCCAATAAACTTCAAAGGGCTATAAAGGCACAAATATTTTACAGGATAGGCAAGTAAGCAGTGGTTGTTATTACAGTGTAAATTATCATGCCACGTCTTCAAGAAAAAAAGAAAGGATACAAGCATCGGAGATGTTTACTAAAAGTACAGATTTTAGGGCTGGGCACAGTAGCTCATGCTTGTAATCTCAGAACTTTGGGAGGCCAACGTGGAAGGATCACTTGAGGCCAGAGCTTCAGGACCAACCTGGGCAACAGAGTAAGACCTCAATCTCTTAAAATAAATAAATAAATAAATAACGAGGCATGGTGGCACATGCCTATAGTCCTAACTACTCAGGAGGCTGAAATGGGAGAAGGAAGAATCACTTGAGACCAGGAGTTTGAGAATGCTGTGAGCTATGATCCTGCCACTGCACTCCAGCCTGGGTGACAGAGCAAGATCCTGTCTCTTAAAAAAAAAAAAAAAAGTAAAGTTTTTTTTTTTTTTTTTCAAAGAAACCCAGCCATCCAGGATAATATTTTTATGGGGTTCAACATATCTGAATTCTGGTGTATTGCTATTTACATTTCACATAGGGCTGCCATAAAAATTAGTTATCTTATCCTAATCATGATGCCCCAAGGATATAACCCTTTATTTGATGGATAGTACCTTGTTTTATTCAGTGTACCAGAAAAATTTTACCTGGCTCATAAATAAAAAAGTTCTCCTTTTTTAAAATTTAAACTGGAATGGTAATAGTAATAAAAAAGAAACGTTTTTGCCATTTCAGCAACAAAACCTGAGACAATGTTCTTAGAATTCTAAGAGTTAAAAAACTTTAGAAGCAGTATATTCCAAAGGCCTTCTCAGCCAGTTTTCTAAAGTACAGAATGATCAATAAAAATCAGCCTGTAACTGTACCTTGCAAACGTCAATTGCAGAGAATCTGTGCATTCAGTGGAATGCCAAATAGTACTGGCAGACATTTATAGAAAGAGAATGCTATGTTTGCATTGTTCTGTTAATAGCATGCTAACAAGTATATTTCCTGTAGAGTCACTAATGGACAGAAAAAAATATATAATAAAGCACTGAATAGTGGACAGCCATTCATGTTCTATTGGTCTACAGTTACTAGAGAGAAGAAAGAGTAAGTCCTATAATCTTAGGAGCTGTAAAAAAGAATCCTCTCTTGTTAAATCTCAAGAGAATCTGAAGAGGGAATAAAAGAGAAAAAAGTCAGACAGATTATGCTGTCAATTTTAGTTGTCATAATGTGCTTCAGAGATAAAACATTCCTCTGAATGGCAATTGAACAGATGGAAATTTTCATTTTTGGTTAACTGGATGGAAGAATTGGACCAGTACCTAAAATGACTTTGAAATGAAGCTCAAACCCCCTCCCACAAGAAGGAAACAGATGCATCACTCCAGATACAAAATAAATTATTGAACAGTGCATATATTATATTGGCATCATTGTATCCAACTGTACATCTGCACAATGTTTTAGTCTCCTGGTGAGAGAACAGACATTTCTGAAAGGGAAAATAGGCAACTATTGAAGTGAATCAGATAAGTAGATCATTTGGGTAAGAAAAGCCAAAGTAACACTTCACTGAATTTTGAAGTTATTCATGCTGAGGAGAAGAAAGAACCATAAATTATACTGATTCCCATGTCCTTGAACTTATACATTGAATTAAATGTAGTTGATTCTGAAATATAAAATGATGTTTTCAGGATTTTCATAATCTTAAATCAGAATGAATAAGAAAAAATACGACTACTTAAGATCCTAAAGGAGTTAAGACTGAATATCCTCCTTGCTTGATCTAACAGAGAAGTAAGTGATACATTAAAGTAAAACTACAGTTCTTATTTTAAGCTAGTATTAGAGAGGACTCACAGAACAGGTAACTGAAAGAAGACTTGTTTGATGATTTAAAGTTAATAAGCAATCCTATGAGTTATGAACTAAGGAAAGAGTTGAGTTGAGCTCCTTTTGATTATCTGAAGTTCCACCTCCTATACTTTCTGACAATGCTGTCCTGGTTGGTCCTTTCACACTGCTCTCATCGTCATCTCTTGCTTATTGATAGAGCTGATCCATGTAGGTAGCTTGCACCATCCTACACTGCCACTCAGTTTTCCTATCAACCCTTTCCTCTCTTTCCCAACTCATTAAATCCTTAGTCCAGCTGCTAAGAAAATATGATGATACCAGTTTTAGAGGGCAAGTCAAATAAGAAGGATTTATCATTTTGCTTCATTTTTAAGGTGTAATATTGGTTGGCATTGGGCCAGCAGCATTGCTGTGTTATATAAGGTGACCATATAAGAAGGTTTGATCAGGGGATGTGGATGATGCCCGAGATGCCAAACCCTGAGGTTAGTACTTAAAAGAGAAAGAAGCAAAAGAACAAATGTCTTCAATATAAAAATATTTTATAGTTTAATAATAAAAATTCTGACTTTTTATTTATTAAGTTATTCATCACAAGGTTATAAGATTTTACTAAATACCTAAAGTCATAAAATATTTTCTGAGACATGACTTCTAATCAAACTACATTTAATAAGGATTCAGTATCTTAAAGACCAATTAAATTCTGTATGTCTCGACTATTAGAACAGCATAGGTGGGGAAAATACTTTCAGGGCAACCCTACAAAATACTAATGG
This sequence comes from Macaca nemestrina, assembly GCF_043159975.1. Classification (NCBI taxonomy): domain Eukaryota; kingdom Metazoa; phylum Chordata; class Mammalia; order Primates; family Cercopithecidae; genus Macaca; species Macaca nemestrina. The sequence goes on from NC_092130.1 coordinate 114,429,721, forward strand.
ACAGCAGACAGCACATAGGTGTGATGAATTATGAGTCTATATACATTGCTGCACAATCTTCACAATGGTTTTCCCTTCAGAAATAAAAGTTGTACGGGGAAATTATTCATTGCGTTCTCCCAATCATTTTTAAACACAGGCAAATGTGAAATAGTGAAGAGCTCATTAAAGATATAGAAGACAAATATAACCTAAAAGTAAAAGTATAAGGAGGTTGGGCCCACCTGGACTTATCAGTCAGAGAAAAGCCTTGAGGGGAATAGCTGTGGATGTGGGATAGGAGAAATAGTTAGAAGGTAATTGGGAAAGGGGAACTCAAGTTGGCTCCCTCGCTGGGGTGTTTCTGCCAAAGAAGGAGAATGAGAATAGAACCTTCAGGAATAGTATCATATGGTGGCTGGACTCCCAAAGAGAGTGCTGCTAGAAAAAGGCCATGGTATAATATGGTAATGATTCACAGATGAATAAGAGAAAGAAGTGGACCAGAAATCATATTTTGTACCTCTGCTTCATTCCAATGCTCTCTCTTATTTAAACTTAAGCTGTTCTATGGTTTCTAGGCATTCTATAACTTATTCTCTATTAGTATCTCTCAATGTTATTCTGTAATTAGTCTTATACTAATATGAGTGGAGATTTCATTAATTGATAACCTAAAGCAAACTATTTCAGAAAACATGCTACATATACCAAGTGCTCTATCTCCAGCGGTCACTGGTCATAAGACTAACAAAAGAGGCTGATGGACAAAGGAGCCAGGTGAAAATTCCTCATCTACAGGGCAAAAAGCAGGTAGGAGTTCCAGGTCTTCTTAAATGAGAACCGAAAGAGAGCCAAAAGGGTTAACCTGAAGAATGCAGTGTGTTTTCACTTCAGGTTAAGTCTGACTCTAAGTTAATTTCATTGTTGTTAGAGATAGATAATTAGCAGTCTTATTTGGATATAGTATATTTTCTTAACAAACATAATATTAACATGCCATTTACTTACCATAAACATGAAATAAATTAATTCTAAATAAAGCATTTCTAAACATCGATAATATAGCTTAGAAAGTGTTGAAAGGTAACTTCTGAACAAACAGTACACACAGAAATCTCAGGTAAATCTGATGGGGGCTGGTTTTACCTCTGTAAGTGTAAAGCCTAAAATGGGACCGAGAAAAGCTGAATTGCTATTAATGAAACCATATGTGGCAAATGAACACTAAATCTACTCATTTTCTATCAAAAAAGAGCACCAAATACTAAAGCTCTTTTAATTCCCTGGTTCATCTTTTTTGTTGGGCAGATGATTACTACATTTTTAATACTGACAAATTCCATAGTCTGTCAACCATGGATCCTTAAACACTGTGAAGATTTTATTAAACTCTTCAGCAATCAATGATAACAATTTTAATTTTTTCCTCTATCATATGGTCTTCTAAAACTTTTTTATTTTGTCCATCAAAAGTCATTATGCAAATTCCAGACCACAAAAAATTTCTCTCAATCTGGAATTCTAAACATTGTTAGTTTTTCTGATTTAGAAACAGTGAAAAACAAACACAAACAACAAAACCAAATCATACAACAAAGCAAAATAATAAGATATCTAATTTTTGGAGAACTTTCTCTAATTCCAGAATAAGGTATAGACTCCATAGCAAACATTTTCAAAAATATACTGTATGTAAAGACACTGATATTGACAGCATTCATCCAAAGTACTAGCATAACTAGTTATTCTTTCTTAAAAACTTGAGGTAAAATCCATACAACATACAATTTACCATTTTGAAGTGTACAATTCAGTGGCATTTAGCATGTTCAGAACTACTCCCTTTGTCTAGTTCCAAAACATTCTCATCACCCCAAGAGAAAAACCCATGACTATTAAGCAGCCACACTGTTTTCTTCCTTCCCCGAATCCTGGTAATTTGCTTCTCTACCAGTGAATTTATTTGTTCTGGATATTTCTTATAAACGGAATCATACAATACGTGCCCTTTTGTGTCTGGCTTCTTTACTTAGTATAACATGTTCACAGGTTCATCCACGTGGCAGCATGTATAAATTAGTACTTCATTCTTTTTATGGCTGAGTAATATTCCATTGTATGTATATACCATATTTTGTTTAAGCATTCATCCATCGATAGATGCTTGGGTTGTTTTTTGCCTTCTGGCTATTGTAAATAGTGAAGTTACGAACATTTGTGTATAGGCATTTAAGTATCTGTTTGAATTTTTGTATCTAACTGGGAGTGGAATTGCTGGTTCACCTGGTAATTCAATGTTTAACTTGAGGAACAATCAAACAATCAATATCTAGTGGGAAGACTGCTCTGTGGAAAATGTATTTGAGACCTTTTATGCTCCTTATGCATCTGGGCTAACGTGTCATTATTTTCACTCAACTTTCATTGGTCTTCTAGGATTTGAAATATACACAATCTACTACATTATAAACATTTCCCCTCGAAGCCTCCAATTCCATTTTCTCTACCACAGTAAGTCGCTTCATGTTTCATAGCATACTAAAAGTGGAAGTTGGTACAGTGCCCTCAAATTCTCAAAAATTTAAAAATATATCTCTGAATACAATGGGTCTCCTACACGAAAAAAAAATCTCACCTTAACAACAAGTTATCTAGGCAAAAAATAAAATGAAATTAAAACTTATGAAAAATTGATTTAAAATTTTACATGGTTAGGTCATACATTGAGAAGGCAGCCAGAGAAAGGTTTCATTTACTTTGTAGAATACAAAGTTGTTGGAAGGAGAAAAAAAAATGGAATTTTTACAGGAAAAAAGAATGATCACAGAGATTAGGGTTGAGTCATAGCATCTTTCACTCTGAAGAGAATACATGACTCAAACCCCTATCACATTTTATAATTTATTCATTAATAGTCAAAGACCTTTGTTAAGTAAGTCTCTGATTCCAACATTCATGCCTATTAATGGGATAAAAATCAGTTTCATCATGTTGGGAAAAAATATAATCTTACAAGCCTACTCCATCTATTAATTTTTAAAAACTACATTATAAAAGGTTATCAAGCTACTATAGTTCCAAAATATCATTACTTTCTTTTTGCTACAACAATTTATTTGGAGGTTTCACATATCTGATTTCATAATTTTCAGAAACCAAGTATCATTTGAATCATCTGTAATAATACATTCCAGAAACAAGAAAGTAATCATTAAATTTTTTTGTTTCTTCAGTATCAGTTTCTCAAAGGACACTATCAAATGTTACCAATAACAATTAGCCTTACTAAAATTAAAGATCTAAATTTGTTGGTTTATTTATTCATTCATTTAAGTTTACATTGCCCAAAATGTTCCTGAACATGTTAGCTTTTAGACAATTTAAACAGTACCTACAAATTTCATTTTGCTGGCTACAAACTTGACCCAGATTTATAGTTTGAGAATTCTAGAGTTTAAAATTTTGATTATTTTCTACCTCTAAAAGAAAAGATATAGGTTGGTACCACTTGTTGACTGGGAGGCACATTAGTGCTTTGCTGCCAATAATTTAGTAGGAAGCCTGGAAGGTGGCCAGTGAATCAAAATCTAGGATGATAAGCCTTTCCCCAAGATGGTAATACCTCATTTACAGTCAGCTATTTTACACACTTAAAAATTTTTGTCCTCTCATAAGCACATAAAGAAAGAATACAAAAGGGAGGGAATCCAAGCACAATGGAGGGAATTCAAGCACAGGGAAGTGAAGAACAGAAAAGCAGATCCTGAAAACATTTTATTTGTTTATGGGTGTAAAATAGCAGTCCTTAAACTAATTCAAAAAAGGAAAAATATAATTTTATTAGTTATGACTAATTATGCTCAATTCTTTTATTTTCTAGTTAAAAATCTAATGTCATATCAAATGTTGTGAAGACTTACCTTCCAGTTTATGAATCAAAGGTATGTTATACAAACAGAGTTTAATAAAGTTTTTAAATTCCATCATTAGCAGCATCTTTATCACACCTGTTTGATCTAAACAACCCCCTTATATGGGTGACTAAATTCTCACATTGGCTTTGACTCATTTTCCTTTCTTCTAGCTAACTTATTATTTTTACAGTATTTCCAATGTCTCCGTTATTTTACTAATGAAAACATCTTAGTGAAGTCATATACAGTTAGAAGAATACTCCACAATGGGGTCAGACAGACCTTTTTAATGAGTTACAAAAGGGACTGACTAGAAACTATAATGAAATCACCAAACCTTTATGTTGATAAACATAAGCCACATTTTTAACACACTATTTGGGCTACTGCTGTTAATATGCATCAATGCTTCTATTATAAAAACCATCTGTTTTCAGTTTGGTGAACTAGCTATAAAGCTTGATATTATTCTGATAAATAAAAGATTGTTTTTAAAAGGAAAGCAGGTGAGACAGAGGGTAGAGCATGATGGAGAAAGAGAAAGCTCCACCAATTGTCCCCCAAGAAAGGACACCAATTTAACAACCTTCTACACACAAAAAAAGAAATACCTTCATGAGAACCAAAAATCAGGTGAGCTCTCATAGTACTTGGTTTGAACTTCATATCCCTTAAAGAGGGACTGAAGAGACAAAAAATCAGGCCCTGGACTGAATTGCCAGGGCCACCCCTCCCTGACCTTAGCAATTGTATGGCACAGAACTCAGTGCTTTTCTGTTAGAACCAGAAAGCCAGACCAAACTGAGCTAAGCCCACCTTCAGAGGGAACATCAAAACCAGCCCTAGCCAGAGGGGAATCACTAATCCCAGCAGTTTGAACTTAAGTACCTGCAAACCTCACCACCAAGGCCTGTAGCACTGTGTCTCCAAGTAAGCTTGAAGGCAGTCTAGGCCATAAGGACTGCAACTCTCGGATGAGTCCTGGTGTTGAACTAGGCTCAGAGACAGTGGAATGGAAGGGCACAGTCCACTGTGGGGCAGCCAAGGGAGTGCTGGCATCACCTCTCCCCTAACCCCATGCTACACAGCTCCATGCTCCAAAAGAGACCCCTTCCTTCTGTTTGAGGAGAGGAGATGGAAGAGTGGGGAGGACTTTGTCTTACATCTAAGGTATCAGTTCAGCCAAGGCAGGACTGCACAACGATCAGAGTTGTGAGGCACCTGTTCCAGGCCCTAGCTCCCAGATGACATTTCTAGATACACCCTGGTCCAAAAGGAAACCCCCTGCCTTGAAGGAAATGACACATCCTGGCAGCATTCATAATCTGCTAACTGAAGAGCCCTTGAGCCCTGAGTAACCAGCAGAAACACCCAGGTACTACATCGAGGACCTTGGATGAGTCTCGGAGACTTGCTGGTTTCAGATACTAGCACAGCCACAGTGGGGTAGAGCACCAAGCAGGTTCTTAGACTCCCCAGTTCTAGGACTTGGCTCTTGGATGACATTTCTAGACCTACCCTGGACCAGAGGGGAGTCCACTGTCCTGAAGGGTGAGTCCTAGGCCAGACAGCATTTAACAAAAGCAGACTTAAGAGACCTTGGGCCTAAAAGAAACATCAGGGGTAGTAGTACTCCTTGTGGCCTGGGGTGGCAGTGGCCTTTGCAATTGGGAGGGACATTGGGAAGGACTGAATCTTGTGGTTTGAGTGCCAGCTCAGCCACAATACAATAGAACCCCAGGTAGACTTCTAAGGTTTTTCACTCTAGACCCTGACTCGCAGACAGTACTTCTGGACCTTGCCACTCTGAAGGAAAGGACACGGGCCTGGCTGGCTTTCACCTGCTGATTGAAGAGTCCCAGGGCCTTGAGTACACACAGGCAGTATGTAGCCAGGGAGTGGTTGCAGCAGGCCTTGGGCAAGATCCAGTGCTGTGTTGGCTTCAGGTTTGACCTAGTGTAGTCATAGTGTTCATGGCCATAGGGATGCTTGTTGCACTTCACCCCCGGCTGTAGATGGCTTAGAACAGAGAGACAGAGAGGTTCTATATGTTTGGGAGAAAGAGAAGAGAACAAGAGTCTCTGCCTGGTAATCCAGAGAATTCTCCCAGATCGTGTCCAAGACCATCAAGGCAGTACCTCTACGAATCTGCAAGAACCACAGCATTACTGAACTTGGGGTGCCCCTTAAAGCAGATACAGCTTAGAACACAACACCAAGTCCTTTCAAATATCTGGAAAGCCTTCCCAAAAAGGACAGCTAAAATAAGTCTAAACAGTGATGACTATAATACCTAACCTTCCAATGCCCAGACACTGAAGAACATCTATTTGCATCAACACCATCCAGGAAAACATGATCTCACTAAATGAACTAAATAAGGCACCAGGTAACAATTTGGGAGAAACAGAGACATGTGACCTTTCAGATGATAATTCAAAATTGCTGTATTGAGGAAACTCAAAGAAATTCAAGATAACTCAGAGAAGAAATTCTATCACATATATTTCACAAAGAGAGTGAAATAATTAAAAAGAATAAAAATTCTGGAGATGAAAAATTCAATGGGCATACTGAGGAATGCAGCAGAGTCCTTTGACAGCAGAACTGATCAAACAAAAGAAAGAATTAGTGAGCTTGAAGATAGGCTATTTGAAAATACACAATCAGAGGAGACAAAAGAAAAAAAATAAAAAACAATGAAGTAAGCCTATAGGATCTAGAAAATAGCCTGAAAAGGGCAAATTTAAGAATTACTGGCCTTAACGAGGAGGCAGAAAGAGATAAAAGTGGAAAATTTATTCAAAAGGATAACAACACAAAACTACTCAAACCTAGAGAAAGATATCAGTATCCAAGTACAAGAAGGTTATAGAACACCAAGCAGATTTAACCCAAAGAAGACTACTTCAAGACATTTAATAATAAAACTTGCAAAGGTCAGGGATAAAGAAAGGATCCTAAAAGCAACAAAAGAAAATAAACAACATACAAGGCAGCTCCAATATTAATGGTAGCGGCAGTCATCTGGAGTGGTTGCTGCCATCACCCAGTCCACAGCAGGGAAGCATGGCCAGGGCTACACACTCCACAGACCCTTGCAGGAGCTGGGAAAAAGTGGGACCCCTGCTCCTTCCACATTGGTGGAGCGGGAGTTCCCTAGGTGCAGCTGCAGCTGCCCAAGTGACAGAGTTGTGGCTGTGGACCCGGGCCTCCCACTCCTGGAGCAGACAGGAGCCACGCTTTCCCAGGTGCAGCTACAGCCACCCAAGCCACAGCTGCAGAGCTGGGCATCTGTGCACTCTCAGGAGACTGAGAAGGCTCCTCCTGCCCCAACAGGCTCAGAAGTGTCTGCTCCCACTCCAGGTGCCTGCTCCTATCTTGAAGCAAGTTTGGGACTGAGCCCAGGCACTGTCATAGCCTAGCTGGGTGTGTGCCATGATCAGGGCACTGCTGATACCAGCCCCCTGCCACCTCGGACCCCTCTGGACTTTGGGCACCAACGAGCATGGGAGGGAAGCCATGGGGGGCTGAGGGCAGCTCAGTGCTGGCCTGCAGGTGCCCCCTGGCATGAACAGCCTGGACAGAAGGGAGCAGGTCCCCAGTGAGGCCCCAACTTCAGGCCAGGCAGGGCCTAAAGGTTGGGGGCCAGGCTGCCAGTCCTGCAGACCAGAGAGGGAATTTATGGTGCCTTTTCAGGACCTGCTCATGGCCACCCATGGACAAACTGGCAGGCACTTCCTCCCCTCTGAGACCCATAAAAGCCCTGGGCTCAGCCAGAGCTGAGCAGACACCAGGACAACAAGCTGCAGAGAGGAGCTACCCACTCCAGGGATTCCTCTCTGCTGAGAGCTACAGATGTTGGGGTGACCAGCTACTGAGAGGAGCTATCCATTCCAGGGCCTCCTCTCTGCTGACAGCTGCAGATGTCAGGATGACCACCTGCAGAGAGTAACTACCCACTCCGGGGTCTCCTATCTGCTGAGGGTTAAACACTCAGCATGATGACTAGACTGCAGAGAGGAGCTACCCACTCCAGGGCCTCATCTGAGCTATTCTGTCACTCATTGAAACTCCTCTTCACCTTGCTCACCCTCCACTTGTCCACATACCTCATTCTTCCTGGACTCAGGAGAACTTGGGACCTGCCAAATGGCAGAACTGAAATAGCTGTAACACGAGCAGGGCTGAAACACACCCCATGCTCACCATATTGTGGGTGAACAGAAGAGCTGCAGCTCTTCAGGGAGCCCAGACCTGGGAACACCCAAGTCAGGGCTGTGACTCCCTCTTTGGGGCCCTGAGGTACCTGGAGTATTTAAGCTGCTGGGCGACACAACTTTCCCCAGTGACAGTTATGGAAGCTGCTTGCGATGTGGTCTAGCTGCAGCATAACAAAGAGCCGGAGTCCATGCTGCACCTGGAGCTGCCCGCCCTGCTGCAGCAGCTGGTGTGCCTGACTGTGCGCAGTGGCTGCACCTCACGCTCACTAGCTCACATACCTCTTGTGGCTCCATGTCTGGCTCATCCTTGGCAGGCATGGGATCCAGACTAGTAGCCTGAGCCAAGCATGGCCTTCCAGGTCCAGTGTGTGGAACGAGACCAGTGGGCCCACGAAAAACTCAGGCAAAGGCACCACGGGCCAAAGAGGTTTCTGGCCAGAAAAGTGACACCTTAAGGATCCTGCAAGAAGATGTCTGGCAGCCAACTTTTCAGTGAAAACCTTACAGGACAGGAGAGAGAGGCCTGATATATTTAAAGTTCTACAGGAAATTTTTTTTTTTACCCTAGAATAGCATATCTAGTGAAAAGATTCTTCAAACATGAAGAAGAAATAATGTTCCAGACAAAAAAAAGCTGAGGGGTTTCATCAATACCAGAGCTGTCCTACAAGAAATGCTAAAGGGAATACTTCTATCAGAAAGGACATTAATGAGCAATAATCACCAGAAGGTACAAAACTCAATGGATATATAAGTCCACAGAAAAACACAGAATATTATAACACTGTAACTGTGGTATAGAAACACTAAATGATGAATTAAATAAGTAGAAAGACTAAACGATGAATTAATCAAAAATAATGTCTCACCATATATAAAAATAAAATCAAAATGGATTAAACTTACATTGAAACCTCAAGCTATGAAACTATTATACTAAAAGAAAACAGTAGGGAAACTCTCCAGGACATTGGACTGAGTAAAGATTTCTTGAGTAATTACCCCACAAGCACAGACATCCAAAGCAAAAAGGGACAAATGGGATCACATCAAGTCAAAATGCTTCTGCACAGCAAAGGATACAATCAACAAAGAGAAGAGACAACCCACAGAATAAGAGAAAATATTTGTCAACTACCATCTGACAAGGGATTAATGACCAGAGTATACACAAAGAGCTCAAACAAATCTACAGGGGAAAATCCAATAATTAGATCAAAAAATGGGCAAAGATTTGAATAGACATTTCTCAAAAGAAGACATATAAATGGTAAATAGGCATATGAAAGAGTGTTCAACATCATTGATCATTAAAGAAATCCAAATCAAAACTACAATAAGATATCATGTCACCCCAGTTAAAATGGCTTATATCCAAGACAGGCAATAACAAACGCTGGCAAGGATGTGGAGAAGGAACCCTTGTACACTGTTGGTGGGAATGTGAATTAGTACGACCACTATGGAGAACAGTCTGGAGATTCTTCAAAAAAACTAAAAATTGAGCCACCATATGATCTGGCAATCCCTCCCCTAGGTACATGCCCCAAACAAATGGAACCAGTGTATCAAAGAGATATCTGCCATATTTATTGCAGCACTATTTACAATAGCCAAGATTTGGAAGTCACCTAAGTGTACATTAACAGATGAATGAATAAAAAAATGTGGTACATATACACAATGGAATACTATTCAGCCATAAAAAAGGTGATACTGTCATTTGCAACAATATTAATGGAACTGGAGATTGCTATGTTAAGTGAAATAAGCCAGGCACAGAAAAACAATGTAATAAAAACAATGTTTTTATCACGTTTATCACATCTTCTCACTTATTTGTGGGATCTCAAAATCAAAATTGAACTCATGGAGCTAAACAGTGGAAGGATGGTTACCAGAGGCTGTGAAGGGTGGTAGGGTAAGTAGGGATAGTTAATGGGTATAAAAAAGAGTTAAAAAGAATGAATAAGACCTACTATTGATAGGACAATAGGGTGACTATAGTCAATAATAATTTTTAAATAACTTAAAGAATGTGATTGATTGTTTGCAACTCAAAGTATAAATGTATGAGAAAATGGATACCCTACTCTCCATGATGTGCTTATTTCACATTGCATGCCTGTATAAATAATCTCATGTACCCCATAAATATATATACCTACTACATACCCACAAAAATTTTTAAAAACATTTTTTTAAATTTAAAATAAATAAAAGAAAAACAGGTGAAACATTATAAATGCATCAGACTGCAACACGTATTAATGGCATTAAGAAAATTTTCAACTAGTTCAAAGGAAAAGTGTTAATTGGTCTTTTTTGTGGTATCCATTAATAAAAAGTAGCGTAGTAAAAAATCACTTTGAAAATTGTTTTTGTTCAACTATACCAGGAAAATACAGCCTGAGTTCGTAGGAGCTCTAGGCTAGTCATAAGCTCTCCAAATCTCAACTGCCTCATCCATAAATGAAGAAAAGGACACATCCAAAAGGCTCTGCATTTGTCAATGTTTGCCTCCATATCTGGGAGGCAATAACAGCGTGTTACAGTTACACACACATGTCTAGAAATATACAAAATTAAAAATTTTAATAATAATGATTTATCTTTCATCTTCAAGGTGGTTATGTGGTTTCTGAAACAAAATTGGAGTAAAAACATTTAAATTAGAAATACTTTTTAATATAAATTATGCTTAGACTTTTTGTAAAAATTTGCTATATAGAAAACTACAAATACAAAGTCAATCCTCTCATGTGAAAACATGAAAGATCAAGGCAGGAGGATTACTTGAGCCAAGTAATTCAAGACCAGCCTGAGCAACATAGCTAGATGCTATTTTAATAAATACATAAAATAATTTTAAAATGCACCTAACATTTATATATTCTACTTCTACATTTAATACCTTATCAATTGCTCATAATTTCACTTTTTAATTTTAGGGGTACATAGTAAGAACATATATGGGGTACATATTTTGATAAGGCATATAATATGTAATAATCACATCACAATAAACAGGATATCCATCACCTCAACCACTTACCCTTTGTGTTATAAACAATCCAGTTATACCTTTTTTTTTTTTGAGACAGAGTCTCGCTCTGTCGCCCAGGCTGGAGCGATCTAGGCTCACTGCAAGCTCTCCCTCTCGGGTTCACACCATTCTCCTGCCTCAGCCTCCGGAGTAACTAGGACTATAGGTACCCGCCACCATGCCCGGCTAATTTTTTTGTATTTTTAGTAGAGATAGGGTTTCACCATGTTAGCCAGGATGGTCTCAATCTCCTGACCTCGTGATCTGCCCACCTCAGCCTCGCAAAGTGCTGGGATTACAGGCGTGAGCCACCATGCCCAGTCACAGTCCAGTTATACTCTTTTAGTTATTGTGAAAAGTACAATAAATTATAGTTGACTGTAGTCATGCTATTTTGCTATCAAATACTAGGTCTTAGTCATTCTGTATATTTTTGCAACCATTAACAACTCCACTCCTCCCCGGAACCCTTCCTAACCTCTGGTAACCATCATTCTACTCTCTACCTTCGTGAGTTCAATACTTTAATTTTTAGCTCCCCAAAATAAGTGAGAACATATGAAGTTTGTCTTTCTGTGCCTGGCTTATTTCACTTAATAAATGTCCTCTAGTTTCATCTATGTTGTTGCAAATGACAGGATCACATTCTTTTTTATGGCTTAATAGTACTCCATTTTATATATGTACCACATTTTCTTTTTAAAAAATATTTCTCTTAACTTCTACTTTAGGTTCAAGAATGTATATACACATTTGGAATATAGGCAAACTCAGCTCATGGGGGTTTGGTGTACAGACTATTTTGTCACCAGATATTAAGCATAGTACCCGATAGGTATTTTTTCTGATCCTGTTCCTCCTCCGACTCTCCGACCTCAAGTTTGCCCCAGTGTCTGTTGTTCCCCTTGTTGTGTCCATGTGCCTTGTTACTTAGCTCCCATTCATAAGAGACAACATGCAGTATTTGGTTTTCTGTTCCTGTGTTAGTTTGCTAAGAATAATGGTCTTCAATTCCATCCATGTTGCTGAGAAGGACATTTTGTTTTTTATGACTGCATAATATTCCATGGTGTATATGCACTCCATTTACTTTACTCAGTCTGCCATTCACGGGTGCTTGACTCCATGTCTTTGCTATTGTGAATAGTGCTGCAATGAACACACAAGTGTATATGTTTTACGGTAGAACGATTTATATTCCTTGGGGTATATACCCAATAATGAGATGGCTGGGTTTTAAAATAGTTCTAAGTTCTTTGAGGAGTTGCCACACTGATTTCCACAATGGGTGAACTAATTTACACTCCCACCAGCAGTGTATAGGTGTTCACTCTTCTCTGCAACCCCTCCAGCATCTGTAATTCTTTTATTTTTAAAATAATAGCCATTCTGACTAATATGAGATATCACACTGTGGTTTTGATTTGTATTTCTCTAATTATTACTGATGTACAGCATTTTTTCATATGCTTGTTGGCTGCATGTATGTCTTCTTTTGAAAAACATCTGTCCATGTGTTTGGGTTTTGCTTATAAAATTTGTTTAATTTTAATTTTCCGTACAGATTCTGGATAGTAGACCTTTGTCAGAAGCACAGTTTGCAAATATTTTCTCCCATTTTGCAGATTGTCTGTTTACTCTGTGATAGTTTCTTTTGCTGTGCAGAAGCTCTTCAGTTTAATTAGATCCCATTTCTCAATTTTTGCTTTGCTTGAAATTGCTTTTGGTGTCCTTGTCATAAAATATTTGCCAGTTCCTATGTCCAGAACGGTATTGCCTAGGTTATCTTACAGGGTATTATAGTTTTAGGTTTTGCATTTACAGCTTTACATTCTTGAGTTGGCTTTTGTATAAGGCGTAAGAAAGGGGTCCAATTTCAATCTTCCACATATACCTAGCCAGTTATCCCAGCATCATTTGTAGAATGGGGAGTCCTTTCCCCATTGCTTGTTTTTGTCAGCCGTGCCAAAGATCAGATGGTTGTAGGTGTGTGGCATTATTTCTGGGCTCTCTATTCTGTTCCATTGGCTTATGTGCTTGTTTTTATACCAGTACCATACTATTTTGGTTACTACAGCCCTGTGGGTGTAGTTTGAAGTCAGGTAACATTATGCCTCCAGCTTTGTTCTTTACGCTTAGGATTGCTTTGGCAATTCGGGCTCTTTTTTGGTTCCATATGAATTTTATAATAGTTTTTTTCTAGTTCCATGAATAAGGATATTGTTCCTTTGATTAGAATCACACTGAATCTGCAAATTGAGTTGAGCAGTATGGCCATTTTTTAAAATACTGGTTTTTCCTATCAGTGAACACGGAATGTTTTCTCATTTCTTTGTATCATTTCTAATTTCTTTGAGCAGTGTTGGTAATTCTCATTGTAGAGATCTTTTACATCCCTGGTTAGCTGTATTCCTAGGTATTTTATTCTTTTTCTGTCAGTTGTGAATGGGATTGCATTCCTGATTTGGCTCTTCACTTGTGTGTTGGTGTAAAAAAATGCCACTAATTTTTGTACATTGATTTTGTATCGTGAAACTTTGCTAAAGTTGTTTATCAGCTCAAGTTGCTTTTTGGCCAGGATTATGGGATTTTCTAAATATAGAACCATGTCATCTGCAAACAGATAGTCTGACTTCCTCTTTGCCTATTTGGGTGCCTTTTATTTCTTTTTGTTGCCTGATTGCCCTGGCCGGGACTTCCAGTGTTATGTTTAATAGGAGTGGTGAGAGAGGGCATTATGGTCTTTTGCCAGTTTTCAAGGAGAATGCTTCCAGCGTTCAGTATAATGTTGGCTGAGGGTATGTCATAGTTGGCTCTTATTATTTGCATTCCTTCAATGCCTAATTTATTGAGTTTTTAACATGAAAGGATGTTCAATTTTTATCAAAAGTCTTTTCTGCATCTATTGAGATAATCACGTGGGTTTTAGTTCTGTTATGTAACGAATCATATTTATTGGTTTATGTATTTTGAGCCAACTTTGTCCCAGGGATAAAACCTACTTGATCATGGTGGATTACCATTTTGATATGCTGCTCGATTGGATTTGCTAGTATTTTGTTGAGGATTTTTGCATTTGTATTCATGAAAGATATTGGCCTGAACTTTTATTGCTACTGTTGTTGTTGTATCTGTGCCAATTTTGGAATCAGAATAATGCTGGTTTCATAGAATGAGTTGGGAAGAAATCCCTTCTCAATTTTTTGGAATATTTTCAGTAGGGATGGTACCAGCTCTTCTTTATACCTCTGGTAGAATTTAGCCAAGAATCTGTCTCATCCTGGGCTTTTTTGTTGGGGTTGGTAGGCTATTTATTACTGATTCAATTTTGGAGCTCATTATCGGTCTGTTCAGGGATTCAATTTCTTCCTGGTTCAGTCTTGGGAGAATGTATGTGTCCAGGAATTTAGCCATTTCTTCTAGAGTTTCTAGTTTGTATACATAGAGGTATTCATAGTAGTCTCTGATGGTGATCTATATTTCTGTGGTGTCAGTGGTAACATTCTCTTTCTCAATTCTAATTTTGTTTATTTGGATCTTCTCTCTTTTCTTCTTTGTGTAGTTAACAGTCTATCTATATTAATAATTCTTTCAAAAAACTATCTCCTGGTCCTTCTATGGTTTTTCATGTTTCAGTCTCCTTCAGTTCAGCTCTAATTTTGCTTTTTTGTCTTCTGCTAGCTCTGAGGTTGGTTTGCTCTTACCTCTCTAGTTCTTCTAGTTGTGACATTAGGTTGTTAATTTGAGAACTTTCTAATTTTTGATGTGAGTGTTTAGTGCCAGAAATTTCCCTCTTAATGCTGCCATACCTATACCCCAGAGATTCTAGTATGTTGTATCTTTGTTCTCATTAGTTTCAACGACTTCTTGTTTTCTGCCTTAATTTCATTATTTACTAAGAAGTCATTCAGGAGCATGTTTAATTCCCATATAACTGTATAGCTTTGACTGATTTTCTTCAAATTAAATTCCATTTTTATTGTACAATGTACCACATTTTATCCAGTCATCTCTTGATGGACACTTAGCTTGCTTCCAAATCTTAGCTATTGTGAATAGTGCTACAATGAACGCAGGCGTGTAGATATCTCTTTGATATACTGATTTCCTTCCTTTTGGGTATACACATAACAGTAATATTGCTGGAGCACATGGTAGCCCTACTTTTAGTTTTTTGAGGAGCCTCCAAACCCTCCTCCATAGTGATAATACTATTTTACAATACCATCAGTATGGTACAAGGGTTCCCTTTTCTTCACATCCTCTCCAGTGTGTTATTGCCTGTCTTTTGGATATAAGCCATTTAGCTGGATGAGATATCTCCCTGTAGTTCTGATTTTAATTTTTCTCATAATCAGTGATATTGTTTGTTTGGCCATGTCCCCACCCAGATCTCATCTTGAATTGTAACTCCCACAATTCCTACATGTGGGTAGCTTTTCATTTACTTCTTTGCTGTTTGTATGCTTTCTTTTGTTCTTTTAGATCTTAGTATCTAAAAGAAAATAATTTGTGAAAATGGCATTTCCAAGAAAATAAAGTCTATTAATTAAAACACAAACACAGACAAACTTCCAGTAAATACCTGGCACAGAGAAGATAGATGTTCAATAATTATTTACTAAAAAGATGAATGAAAGTGGCAGAAGCTGGCCCTGGTTTTGATGGACTGCTCATTTCTCCTTCTATTATACCATCTGCCTCCCTAAATACCACATAGCCATAGAACAACGTATCAGGTTCCTTAAGAAAAAGAAAAAGGCACTGCTGGGAACAGTTACTAAATATAGGTTCATTTAAAATGCACAATAGGAAGGTTCAGAAAATACATACTAAAAAGAAAAGTGAAAATCAAATTTTAGAGGTAAAATGACAAGAAAATCTTTTAAACTTAAAGTGAAACTATCTCAAGGGCTTTTATATCCTCAAAGAAACTACTTTTTATTCTTCTACTGCTTAAGAGAGAGGCCAGCAGAAGCACTGCAAGAAATGAGACAAGGTAAGCCAAAGTCTACCCCCATGGGGTCCATTTCTTTCAATTTAAAAAACACTGACTAAATATCAACTATACGTTAAGGATCATCATGAGTGCTGAGGACAGAAAGACTATTAATATGTGAATATTAGTGTAGAAGAGTCTGACAAATTTAAAGAAATGAATGAGTCTAAGGGCATACATAAAACCTAAAAAAGCTTTAAGCTTACACATTAAGAGAAGCTAAAAAAAAAAAATAACACATACATTCTAATCAAAGTCTACTTCATTTGATACTAGAATTAGAGACGTTATTACAACAAAAAATTACCGTTAAATTTTTTAAAAAATTTACACCTAGTAATATGTTCTTTAAAAAGTTCTTTATTATTTTTGAAACTGTTAGTGAATTTATTTACTTTATAGCAGACCCTTATAACTACCAATCCCAAAGACAATATTATGTGGAAACCCAGTATACAAAATTAGAACAAAGATTAGCAGTTCTTTTAAAACAAGTGATGGCCAGAGGCCACGCTATTTGCATCATCTTCATCCTGCTCATATGCCAAGGGCACCAAATTGACAACAACTACTTTAAAAGTATTGTATTGCTACTTATAATTTAATTCCACAAACTGCTCCCGTCATTGTTATCAATGACCTACATGTTGCTAAACCCAGTTCTTAATTCTAACGGCATATCGTACTTGAACTATCAGTAGCATCAGTACCATTTTTCCTCCCTTCCTTTCCCTCCCTTCTTGTTAAAAAAATTTATTTGGTTTCCAGGGCACCTGACTTTCATAATTTTCCCTCTACTTTATGGATCACTCCTTTTTGACCAAGGAGTCAGCTACTGATTGGCAAATATTTCTTGAGTAATACCCTACAAGTGCAGGCAACCAAAGCAAATTAGTAAATGATCAAAGTTAACATCACCATTGATGGGAAAAATCAGTATCATGTCCCTCTTGATATAGTGACTGAGAACACATCACTTCTGTGGTATTCCTGCAAAAAATACATAGGTTAAATCTAGTCATGAGAAAATAATCAAACAAAATCAAATAAGAGATAGTCTACAAAATAACTAACTTTTTATACTCTTCAAAAACATCAATGTCATGAAATACAAGGACAGGTTAAGGAACTGTTCCAGATTAAAGAAAATTAAAGAAAGGCGAATGTAATGAATGAGGCAACATATTCTTTTGCTATAAAGGACATTATAGAAACACTTCACAAAATTTGGTTAAGGTCTGATATAGTTTGGATATGCATACCCTTTAAATCTTATGTTGAAATGTAATCCCCATTATTGGAGGTGGGGCCTAGTGGGAGGTGTTTGGGTCATGGGGGAGGGTCCCTCGTGGCTTGGTGCTGTCCTCACAATAGTGAGTTCCCACTAGATCCAACTGTTTAAAAGTACGTGGCACCTCTCTCCTACTCTTGCTTCTGTTCTTGCCACGTGACATGCAAGCTCCCACTTCACCTTCTTCCATAAGTAAAAGTTTCCTGAGACCTCCTCAAAAGTTGAGCAGATTCTAGCACCATGCTTGTATAGCCTGTGGAACTGTGCTTTTCTTTACAAATTACCCAGTCTCAGGTATTTCTTTATAGCAACGCAAAAATGACCTAGCACAAGGTCTATAAATTAGATACTGAAATCAGGTATTGAATCAATGTTAATTTCCTGATTTTAATCACTCTACTATGGTTATGTAAAAGAATTGCCACATTCAGGGATAATATGGTGCAAACAGTATCTACAATATACTATCAAATGTCTCAGTAAAAAAATGTGACAGGTGACACACCAAGATGGCAGAGTAGGAGATACCAGCCTTCATCCCCACAGGAGAAAAAAAAAAAAAGAAAAAACAAATATAGACAGCAATTCACAGAACAAAATAGCCCAGGGAGAGTGTAAGGCCTCATTTAAGAATCTGTAGCAATACAATGAAGCAAAAAAACAAAGAATATCCACAAAGCAAGGATCACTGGTGGGATCAAAACACCTAAGATGGCAGGAGACAGCTAGAAACAAATAAGAAAGGCAGAGGCTACAAGTATCAATCACAAAGTCCCCCACAGCCTGCTCCACAGAGGACACCAGCATCTTTTGCCACTGAGGTAACCAATAATAATTCAAGCCAGGAAACTCCAAAAAGTGAGAAGTGGCTGCACACAAGAAGCAGCTACTGCTGTGCTGCTCCTGGACCAAGGTGGGCACTTCTCCCAATCACATGTACTCCTGATTCCCCAAGCCATGGCCACTCTGTGAGTGTCACACATCAGACCCCAGGTCTATGCCTGCACTATGCCCACCCATGACTCAGACAACATTGCCACCACAAGCACAAGTGAGCCCATAACTGAGACCTAATACCAGGAAGAATTCCCTCAGGTACCACTTCACCAGTGGGGACAAAAAAAGATTGAGAGGACCCTAGCAGGCACTGACATAGGAGATCCCAATAGCCCTTGCCACTGTTGTAGAAATACACAACGTTAGCTGCTGAGGATTCCTGCAAACTTTGTCAATGGCAACCACAGCTGACAAAGTGATGCAGAGACTAAACTGCTGCATCATCACCGTTGCCAGAACCACTACACCCCACCAAGCCAAGACCTATAAACTCTCTTATAGGAAAAGTTATTTCCCCTCCACAACCAGTCTATAAAGTCTGGAAGAGGTAACTGTTCCACCAAATGTGCAGACATCAATGTAAGACAACAAGAAACTTGAAAAACTATGGAAGCATATCACCAGAAAAAGAACACAATTATTTCTCAATTGGTGAACCCCCAAAAAATAAAAATCAATGAACTGTCCAACAAAAAATTAAAATAGGAATTTCATCAAACAAGAAAATGCAAAGAAATAATTTAACAAAAATAAAGAAAACAAAAAATGAACAAAATGAAAAATTTATGAGATTAAAAGCATTTAAAAAATACATTATGGAGGTGAAGAATACAATGAATAAAATGAAAACTATAATAGGAAGCATCACCATTAAAACTCATAAAGCAAGTCAGGTAAGGTGGCACATGGCTGTAGTCCCAGCTACCAGGGAGCCTGAGGTGGGAAGATCATTTGAAACCAACCAAGGCAACACAGCAAGGCTCCATCTCTTTTAAAAAACTAACAACAACAACAACAACAACAACAACAAAAACCGATCAAGCAGAAGAATCTGTGAATTCAAATATGGGTTATTTGAAAATATATAGTCTGAGGAAAAAAAGATTAAATAATGAAAAGAAGTGAAGAACGCCTATAGAATTTGTGAGGCAGAAACAGAGAAAACCATTGCATTATAGGAGGTAAGACAGAAAGGAGTAGGAAGCTTACTGAAAGAAACAATAGCTTAAAATGTCCCAAAAATAAAGAAAGATGTAAATATCCAGGTATAGGAAGGTCAAAGATTTCCAATCAAATTGAACACAAAAAAAGACCATACTAAGACACATTGCAGTTATGGTGTCAAAAATCAAAGACAAAGAGAGGATCCCAAAAGCAGTAAAAGAAAAGCAGTACATCACTCATAAGAAAATTCTAATAAGGCTGTCAGTGGATTTCTCAGCAGAAACCTTATAGGCCAGGAGGAAGTGGAATTATATATTAAAGGACTAAAGAAAAATAACTGCCAACCAAGAATACTTTACTTGGCAAAGCTGTTCTTCAGCAATGAAGGAAAGACAGGAAAACAAAAGTTAAGAGAGTTCATCACCATTAGACCGGCCTTACAACAAATGCTAAACAGAGTTCTTCAACTTGGGGAAAAAAAGATACTAATTAGTAATGTGAAAATATGTGGTAGAAGTAAGTATACAGTCAAATTAAAAATACTCAAATATTGTAATGGTAGTGTGTGAACCTTCAGTATAAAGGCTAAAAGGTTAAAAACTAAAGGTTAAGATAAAGGCTATATTAATTTTTAAGAGAACCACAATATAAAAAGATGTAAATTGTAGGATCAAAAACGTAAAATGTAAGAGAGTTGGAGTAAAATCATCGTTATTTTATGCAAACAAAGTTAAGTTGTTATCAGCTTTAGATATCCTGTTGTAACTATATTTTCAGTAAGCCTCATTATAACCACAAACACCTATAATAGATACAGAAAATATAAAAAGTAAAAAATCAAAACATATCACTACAGAAATTTATCTAATAACATCGGAAGACAGTAAGAGTAAGAAAGAAACAAAGAATCTATAAACAACCAGAAGACAGTTAAGAAAACTGCAGTAGTAAATCCTTATCAATAATTATTGTGAATTAAAATCTGTAATGAAAACACATATTGTCGCTGAATAAATTTTTAACAAAAACAAGACCCAACTATATGCTGCTTAATAGAGACATTCATGGCTGGGTGTGGTGGCTCACACCTGTAATCCCAGCACTTTGGGAGGCTGAGGTGGGCAGACCATGAGATCAGGAGTTCAAGACCAGTCAGACCAACATGGTGAAATCCCATCTCTACTAAAGATACAAAGAATTAGCCAGGCGTGGTGGCCACATGCCTGTAATCCCAGCTACTCGGGAGGCTGAGGCAGGAGAATAGCTTGAACCTAAGAGGCAGAGGTTGCAGCGAGCCGAGATTGAGCCATTGTGCTCCAGCCTGGGCAACAGGGCAAGATTCCATTTCAAAAAAAAATAGAGACATTCATTTCACCTTGATGGACATACACAGGTTGAAAATGAAGCAATGAAAAAGATATTTCATAAAAATGAAAACCAAAAGAGAGTGAGTGTAGCTATATTTGTATGAGATAAAATAGACATTAAGTCAAAAGCAGTAAGAGACCAAAAAAAAGGTGTTATATAATGACAAAGAGGTCAACTCACCAAGATAAAAGAGGTCAACTCACCAAAATAACAATACTAAATAGATGTACACCAAACATTAGAGCACCTAAGTATAAAAAGCAAATATTAATAGATCTCAAGAGAGAGACAAACTGCAATACAATGATAGTAGGGACTTCACTATCTCAATTTGAACAACGGATAAACGATCCAGATAGAAAATCATAAGAAAACACTGGGCCTGACGCATGCTTTACACCAAACACACAGTAGACATATAGAAAGCAATCCATCTGACAGCTGCATAATTCATTCTTCTGATGTGCACAGTGAACATTCACCAGGATAGATCAGACAGTAGGCCACAAAACAAGTCTCAACAAATATATGACAAAAATCATATCAAGTATCCTTCCTAACACAATGGTATAAAACTAGAAATCAGTATCAGGAAGAAAACCAGAAAATTTACAAATACATGGAAATGAAACAACAGGTTCCTGCGTCAAAGAAGAAAATTAAAAGGAAAATTAAAAATATCTGAGACAGACACAAATTAAAGCCAGAGTAATAAAGAAAAAGAGAAAACTCAAATAAATAAAATCAGAAATGAAAAAGCAGACATCACAACTAATATCACAGAAATTCAAAGGATCATTAACAGCTACTATGAGCTACTATATGACAATAAATTGGAAAACCTAGAAGAAATGGATAAATTCCTCAGACATATACAACTTACCAAGACTGAATCATGAAGAAATCCAAAACATGAAAAGACCAATAACAAGTAATGAGATCAAAGTCATGATAAAAAGTTTCCCAGCAAAGAAAAGCCTAGGACTGGTGATTTTGCTGCTGAATTCTACTAAAAACTCAAAGAACAGATACCAGTCCTACTCAAACTACTTGGAAAAACAGAAGAGGAGGGAATACTTCCAAACTCATTCTACAAGGCCAGTATTAACCTGATACCAAAACTAGATAAAGGCACATCAAAAAAGGGAAACTACAGTCCAATGTCACTGATGAATATTGATGCAAAATCCTGAACAAATACTAACAAACTGAATTCAAGAACACATTAAAAAATTATTAATTGTGACTAAGTGCTATTCATTCCAGGGATGCAAATATGGTTCAAAATACGCAAATCAATTAATGTGATAGATTCTATCAACAGAATAAAGAGGAAAAGTCATATGATT
The DNA here is from genome assembly GCF_043159975.1 of Macaca nemestrina. Classification (NCBI taxonomy): domain Eukaryota; kingdom Metazoa; phylum Chordata; class Mammalia; order Primates; family Cercopithecidae; genus Macaca; species Macaca nemestrina. The sequence goes on from NC_092130.1 coordinate 114,451,894, forward strand.
ATTTCAACTGAGGCTAAGACAGCATTTGATAAAATTCAATATCCCTTCATGATCAAAATCCTCAACACACAAGGTATAAAAGGAACATACCCCAACATGACATTAACAAAAGCCATATATGAGAGACCTACAGCTATCATATTGAATGGAGAAAAACTAAACGCCTTTCCACTGAGATCTGGAATACAACAAGGATGCCCACTGTCACCACTGTTATTTAACACAGTACTTGAAGTCCTAGCTAGAGCAATCAGGCAAGAGAAAGAAATAAAGGGCATCCAAATTGAAAAGGAAGAAGTCAAATTATTCTTGTTTGCAAATGATATGATCTTATATTTGGAATAACCTAAATACTCCACCAAAAATCTATTGAAATTGAAAAATAAATTAAGTTGTGGGATACAAAATCAACATACAAGAAAATCAGTAGCAAACAATCTTCAAAAGAAATCAAGAAATCCCATTAATAAGTACAACTAAAATACCTAAAAATTACCTTAACCAAAAGAGTGAAAGATGTCTACAATGAAAACTATAAAACACTGATGAAAGAAATTGAAGAGGATACACATGCAAAAAATAGGATGATATTCCATGTTCATGGATTGGAAGAATCAATTTTGTTAAAATGTCCATACTATCCAAAGCAATCTACAGATTTAAGGCAATTCCTATCAAAATACCAATGACATTCTTCACAGAAATCAGAAAAACAATCCTAAAATGTATATAGAACCACAAAATACCCTGAATAGCCAAAGCTATTCTAAGCAAGATGAACAAAACTGGAGGAATCACGTTACCTGATTTCAAATTACACTGCAGAGATATAATAACCAAAATGGCATGGTACTGGCATAAAAACAGATACATAGGTCAGTGGAACAGAATACAGAACCCAGAAATAAATCTATACACCTACGGTGAACTCATTTTCAACAAAAGTGCCAAGAACGCAGAGTGGGGAAATGACATTCTCTTCAATAAATGATGCTGGGAAAACTGGATATCCATATGCAGAAAAATGAAATGGGACCACTATCTCTTAATATATACAAAAATCAAATCAAAATGGAGTAAAGACTTAAATCTACACCCTCAAGCTACAAAACTACTGAAAGAAAACAGTAGGGAAACTCTCCAGGATATTGGTCTTGGCAAAGATTTCTTGAGTAATACCCTACAAGTGCAGGCAACCAAAGCAAAAATGGATAAATGGGATCACATTAAGTTAAAAAGCTTCTCCACAGCAAAGAAAACAATCAACGAAGTGAAGAGACAATCCACAGAATGGGGGAAAAATATTTGCAAACTACCCATCTGACAAGGGATTAATAACCAGAATATAGAAGGAGCTCTATATTCTGTTTTCAACTCTATGGGAAAAAAAACTAATAATCCAATTTTAAAATGGGCAAAACATCTGAATACATGTTTTCAAAAGAAGACATACAAATTGCAAACAGGTATATGAAAAGGTGCACAATATCGTTCATCATCAGAGAAATGCAAATCAAAACTATAATGAGATATCTCACTCTGGTTAAAATGGCTTATATAAAAAAGGCAGGCAATAACAAGTGTTGACAGGGATGTGGAGAAAAGAGAACCCTTGTCCACTGTTGGTAGGAATGTAAATTAGTACAATCACTATGGGTTACAGTTTGGAGCCTCCTCAGAAAGCTAACAATTGAGTTAACATACCATCCAGCAATCCCCCACCAGGTACATACCCAAAAGATAAGAAAACAGTATATCAAAGAGATATCTCCACTCCCGTGTTTACTGTAGTACTATTCACAATAATGAAGATTTGGAAGCAACCTAAATGTCCATTAACAGACAAATGAATAAAGAAAATGTGGTACAAATACACAATGGAGTACCATTCAGCCACAAAAAAGAATGCAATCCTGTCATTTGCAACAATATGAATGGGCCCAGAGGTCATTATGTAAAGTGGAATAAGCCCAGCACAAGAAAGACAAATTTCACATGTTCTCACTTATTTGTGGGAGCTAAAAATTAAAACAACTGAATTCATGAAGATAGAGAGCAGAAAAGGATGGTTACCAGAGGCTAGGGAGGGTAGTAGAGGGGTCGTGGGGAAGTGGAGATGGTTAAGTGGTATAAAAAAATAGAAAGAATGAATAAGACTTAGTATTTGATAGAACAACAGGGTGACAACTGTCAAAAATAAATTAATTTTACATTTTAAAATAACTAGAAGAGTGTAATTGTTCACAAAACAGAGGATGAATGCTTGAGGTGATTAATACCCCATTTACCCTGATTTGATTATTATTCATTGCATAGCTATATCAAAATATCTCATGTAACCTATAAATATATACATTTACTATGTACCCACAAAAATTAAAAACTAAAAATATTTTTAAATAAAAAAATTTTTCAAAAAACCAAAATGGAAACATAACATACCAAAACATACAGCATGTAACAAAAGTAGTTCTATGATGAAAATTTAAGGCAATAAACACTTACTTTAAAAAAAATCTCAAATATGCAATCTAACACTATGCCTCAGGAAGTAGAAAAGAACAAACTACTTAGTTTGGGCTAAATTTTTAGCCCAAAGTTAGCAGAAGAAAAGAAATAACAAATATCAGAGCAGATAAAAAGGAAATGGAGACTAGAAATCCAATAGATATGATCAGTGAAACTAAGAAATTGGTTTTCTAAAAGAGTTTTTAAAAATGGTCAAACCTTTAGATAGACTGAGAAAAAGGAGAGAAGATACAAATAAATAATATCAGAAATGAAAGGGGAAGCAACAACAGATACTACAGAACGAAATACAAAAGATCATAAAAGACTACTAAGAACACTTATTTCCCAACAAATTGTATAACCTAGAATAAATATATAAATTCCTAGAAACATACAATTAACAGAACTTAATCATGAAAAAATATAAAATCTGAACAGACCAGTAACAAATAAGAAGACTGGATCAGTAATAAAGTCTCTCACTAAAGGAAAGCCCATAACCTGATGGCTTTACTGCTGAATTCTACCAAACATTTAAAGAAGACCTAACACCAATCCTTCTCAAACTCTTCCAAAACAATTGAAGAGAAGGGAAACGTCCAAGCTCATTTCATAATGCCAACATTACTAGATACCAAGGCCAGAAAAGGACACTAAGAAAAAAGAAAATTATATGCCAATATTCCTGATGAGCATAGATGCAAAATCCCTAAACAAAATATTAGCAAACATAATTCAAGGGCACCTTAAAAATATCATTCACCATGATCAAGTGAGACTTATCCCTGGAATGCAAGAATGGTTCACCAATGCACACCAATAAATGTGATAAACTCTAATAACAGAATGAAGGACAAAAACCCTATGATCATCTCAATAGATGTAGAAAAGGCATTCAACAAAATTCAACACTCTTTCATGATTAAAAAAAAAAATTTCAACAAATTAGATATAAAAGGAATATATCTCAATGCAATAAAGGCCATATATGATAAACATAGTTAACATACTCAATAGTAAAAAGTTGAAAGCTCTTTCTCTAAGATCTGAAACAAGACAAGGATGCTCACTCTAACCACTTCTATTCAACATAGTACCAGAAATACTAGCAAGAGCAATTAAGCAAGAAAAATAAATAAAAGACATCTGAATCAGAAAGGAAGATGTTACACTGTATCTGTTAACAGACAACAAGATGCTATATTCTTAAAAAAAATTCTAAAAACCGGCCGGGCACGGTGGCTCAAGCCTGTAATCCCAGCACTTTGGGAGGCCGAGACGGACGGATCATGAGGTCAGGAGATCGAGACCATCTTGGCTAACACAGTAAAACCCCGTCTCTACTAAAAAATACAAAAAACTAACCGGGCGAGGTGGCGGGCGCCTGTAGTCCCAGCTACTCGGGAGGCTGAGGCAGGAGAATGGCGCAAACCCGGGAGGCGGAGCTTGCAGTGAGCTGAGATCCGGCCACTGCACTCCAGCCCGGGCGACAGCGCGAGACTCCGTCTCAAAAAAAAAAAAAAAAAAAAAAAGATTCTAAAAACCACCAAAAAACTGTTACTAATAAATTTAGTGAAGTTGCAGGGTACAAAAATCAAGACACAAAAAATCAGTAGTGTTTCTATACACTGATAAACTATCCAATAAAAGAATAAAAAAATCAATTCCATTTACTATAGCTACAAAATAATATTAATACAATATTTAGGAATAAATTTCACCAAGGAGGTGAAAAATCCATACACTGAAGACCATAAAACACTGACAAAAGAAACTGCAGTGTACACAACTAAATGGAAAGATATTCTGTTTCATGTATTGGTAGAATTAATATTGGCTAAATATTCATACTACCCTATGCGATCTACAGATTCAGTGCAATCCCTATCAAAATTCCAATAACATTTTTTACAGAAATAGTGAAAAACAATCCTAAAATTTCAATGAAGCCACCAAAGACTCTAAATAGCCAAAGCAATCTTGAGCAGAAAGAACAAGGCTGGGGCACCACACTACTTGATTTCCAAATCTACTATAAGGCTAAAGTAGCTAAACAACATCGTATTAGTACAAAGACCATTGGGACAGAATAGAATGTCCAGAAATAAAGCCATGCACTTACCATCAATAGATTTTTAAAAAGATGCCAAGAACACAGATGGGAAAAGGAAAGTCTCTTCAATAAATGATGCTTGGAAAACTGGATATCCACATGCAAAAGAATGAAATTAGACCCTCATCTCACACCATATTCAAAAATCAACTTGAAATAGATTAAAGACTTAAACACAGCGTTTGTACTGTAAAACTAGAAGAAAACAGAGGGGAACGCTTTTTGGCCTTGGCAATAATTTGTTGGCTATGACCCCAAAAACACAGGCAAGAAAAGCAAAACTAAACAAGTGGGATTACCTCTAATTAAAAAGCTTCAGCACAACAAAATAATCAACAGAGTAAAGACACAACCTTCAGAATGGAAGAAAGTATCTCCAAACTGTACACTGGATAAAGGTTTAATATCCAAAACATATAAGGAACTTAATTCAACAGAAAAAAAAACTAATAACCGATTCATAATTGGGTAAAAGATCTAAAAAGACACTTCTCAAAAGAAGACATATAAATGGCCATCAGGCATATGAAGAAAATACTCAATATCAATAATCATCAGGAAAATGCAAATTAAAACCACAACAAGAGATACCTTCGCACATATTCAAATGGTTAGTATCAAAAAGACAAAAGGTAACAAGTGCTGTCGACAATGAAGAGAAAAGGAAAACCTTGCACACTCTTGGTGGGAATGTAAATTAGTATAGCCATTATGGAAAAACCATATGGAGATTTCTCAAAAAACTAAAAATAGAACTACCATATGATCTAGCAATCCCACTACTGGGTATATATCCATAGGAAATGAAATCGGTATGCCAAAGAGTTATCTACACTGCCATGTTCACTGTAGCATTATTTAGAATAATCAAGATAAGGAATTAACTTAAGTGTCTATTGACAGATGAACAGATAAGGAAAATGTGGTATATAGACACAATGAAACTCTATTAAACATTTAAAAAGAAGGAAATCTGCCATTTATGACAACATGGATGAACCTGGAAGATACTACGCTAAGTGAAATAAGACGGGCATAAAAAGACAAATATACCACATGATTTCACTTGCATGTGGAATCTTTAAAAAGCTGAACTCATAGGAACAAATGGTAGAATGGTGGTTGCCAGGGGCTAGGGGTGGGGAAATGGGGATACACTGGTCAAACAAAGTTTGACTTAAACAGGATGAATAAGTTCAAGAGATCTATTGTACAGCATGGTGACTATATCTAATAGTAATGTATTATATACTTGAAAATTGCTAAGAAGGTAGATCTTAAGTGTTTTCACCACAAAAAAATAAGTCTGTGAGGTGTGGATATATTCATTAGCTTGATTTAATCATTTCACAATGTATACATATATCAAAACATCACGTTGTACACCATAAATATATACACAATTTTTGTCAATTATACCTTAATAAAGTTGGAGGAAAATTATGTTCTCAGCTATGTCAAGTCAGATTTGAAACCATTTACTTTAGGTATTGGCTCAGGTCAGTACAATTTTTCTGTCTTCTATATCTGTCATGTCAGTGGTTCGTAGACCTAGTTGAAAAATCAGAAAAACCCAGGGAGATTCTAATTACGTTAGTGTATTTGGGGAAATTCTGATAATTGGCCAGGTTTGGGAACCTCTTCCTAGTACTGCATTAAACTATTCTCAGACATAGCAACATCCACAACATGAAGAACGACAAAAAATATGTGACAAAGGATTTAGTTAATGAAAGTCATCTGAAAATGGTAAGGCACCTGGGTCAAAAAAGGGCAGGAACAGGTGTTACCAGAGTCTGGTGGGTGGTAGGTATCGGGGAAATGTTGGTCAAAGGATACGAACATTTTTTGACAGAATGGAGTAAGTTCAACAGTTCCATTGTTCAACATGGTAACGGTAGTTAACGTTACGTGGTTGGGTGTGGTAGTTCACACCTGTAATCCCAGCACTTTGGGAGGCCAAGGCAGGCAGATCACTTGAGGTCAGGAGTTCAAGACCAGCCTGACCAACATGGTGAAACCCTGTCTCTACCAAAGAACACAAAAATTAGCCAGACATGGTGGTGCACGCCTGCAATCCCAACTACTTAGGAGGCTGAGGCAGGAGAATCGCCTGAACCCGGGAGGCAGAGGTTGCAGTGAGCCAAGATGGCACTACTGCATTCCAGCCTGGGTGACAGAGTAAGACTCTGTCTCCCCCCCGCAAAAAAAAAAAACAAAGTGTTGTATACTTGGTAAGTGCTAAGAGAGATTTTAAGTGTTCTCACCACAAAAAAATAATTATGAGGTAATACATACATTAATTAGCTTGAGTTAGCCATTCCACAATATATGCATATATCAAAACATTATGCTGTACATCATAAATACATACATCTTATTTGTTAATTTAAAAAATAAATCTTAAAAATTGGAAAGATGAACCAAATGTGGTATAACAGTAACATCTGGTTGATTTGGGGAAAGTATGTGAGAATTCTTTGTATTATTCTTGCAACTTTTCTGTAAGTCTAAAATTGTTGAAGAGTTAAAACAAAAACAACATCGAAAAAGTCTCTTAAATGATCTTCCTGCTTCAATCTGTGCCTGCTACATTCTATTCTCAATTTTAAAAAAAATTCAGCAATCCTTTTAAAATCATAAATTAGATTATGTAACTCCTTTGCTAAAAATCATGGAATAATTCTCCATTTTATTCACAGTGAAAGTAAAATGTATACTGCTATTCCCTCTGATTGGTGTGCTCTTGCTCCAGATATCCACTTAGCTAACTTCCTCACTCCCTTCAAGTCTCTGGTCAAATATCACCTTCTCAATGAATCTACCCTAACCATTGCATTTAAGATTTCAACCCATGCTCTATTGCCACACTTCTGATCTCAACTCTAACCTAGTTTTTCCTTTCTCTTGACACTCACCACACTGTAACAACTATGACAGTTTTTAAAACCATCTGACTCCTTCAGCTACAATGTAAGCTCAGTAAAAGCACAGATTTTTCAGTATTCTGTTTACTGATATAGTATCTCAAATGCTTAGGGCTGTGCCTGGCCCACAGTAGCTATACAATAAATATCAGTCAAATGGATGAACAAGTTTTGCTGAACACCTGCTACAATCTAGAAAATGTCCAGAAGAACACAGAGTCAGGGACCTAGCTATACAAGCAATCGCCTATAATCCAAATGGGAAATGCAGTACAATTACACTTACGGAAAGATGATTGCAGTACAATTACACTTAGGGAAAGATGAATTCTAGATGAGGGATGAAGTCAGTAGGTTGACTCCCTTTTCAAAAATCTTGCCAGTGAGGGGAAGGCAATTTGCAGAGTTATTTACATCCATGAATTCCTCACTGACTGTGTACTCATTAACAGAGTAACTGAAGTTCCTAGTATATGTAGGAAAACAATAGTTTCAATGTGAATAAAAATCTTCACTATGCAACTTATATTAGGGGATATTTAGACATCTACTCAATATTAGAATCTCTACCTCATCTTTAAAAGACAATCTTGGCTGGGCACAGTGGCTCACACCTGCAATCCCAGCACTTTGGGAGGCCGAGGCAGGTGGATCACGAGGTCAGGAGTTTGAGACCAGCCTCACCAACATGGTGAAACCCTGCCTCCTAAAAATACAAAAATTAGCCAGGCATGGTGGCACGCACCTGTAGTTCCAACTGCTTGGGAAGCTGAGGCAGGAGAATCGCTTGAACCTGGGAGGTGGAGGTTGCAGTGAGCCGAGATTGTGCTACTGCAGTCCAGCCTGGGCTACAGAGCAGGACTCTGTCAAAAAAAAAAAGAGAAAGACAATCACTTTGTTTATAAGTCAATCTCTCCAATTTTTTTTTTTTAAGATGGAGTGTCACTTTATCACTAGGCTGGAGTGCAGTAGCATGATCTTGGCTCACTGCAACCTCTGCCTCCAGGGTTCAAGCGATTCTCCTGCCTCAGACTCCTGAGTAGCTGGGACTACAGATGTGTGCCACCACGCCTGGTTAATTTTTTCTATTTTTTTAGTAGAGATGGGGTTTCACTGTGTTAACCAGGATGGTCTTGATCTCCTGACCTCGTGATCCGCCCACCTCGGCCTCCCAAAGTGCTGGGATTACAGGCATGAGCCACCACACAATTTTCTAATGTTTATAAATGTAGCACAAGGTGAATGCAAAGTAAAATTGCAAATCTCAGAAGAGATAAAGTTTCATGAAGTCTATGAAAATAATACAGCATCATGAGAAAATTACTTTCTAATTGAAAAGGTGGCCAAGGTAGTTAGACCAATAAGAATTGGAACATGAAAGATATTTAAAGGACAGTGAATAGAGTATTAATCATTGATTAATCTTTAGAAAATTTGATGATGCTTTCAACTTTTGCAAAAAATGACACTTCTGTTAATTTCATGGAGACAAATGTGAAATGAAGAATGTCATATTGTGCTATCATAGTTCTGTCGGAAAACCTATGTTAAAAAAATCAGTACTTGTTCACCACAAAAAAATACAAGATAACTATGTGAGGTGAAGGATATGTGTTGCCTAAGCTTGATTGTGGTAATCACGAAGTGTATATATATCAATGTATACATATATTTATTGTGTTCAAGCATACTCAACAATAAAAATATACACAATTTGTACGTATAAATTAAATGTCAATAAAGCTGGAGGAAAAAATAGTACTTAATTCACTCTTTTTTAAGATTTTTTTTTTTAGAGAAAGAGTCTTGGTCTGTCACTCAGGCTGGAGTGCAGTGATGCTACCATAGTTAACTGTAACCTCAAACTCCTGAGCTGAAGTGATCCTGCTACCTCAGCTTCCTGAGTAACTAGGACCACAGACATTGATTCATTCTTAATTCTAATAATTAGCTAAGGTTGTAGTTACATAGTAAATTTTTTTTTTTTTGAGACAGAGTCTCCTTCTGTCACCCAGGGTAGAGTGCTGTGGCGCAATCTCAGCTCACTGCAACCTCTGCCTCCTGGGTTCAAGCGATTCTCCTGCCTCATCCTCCTGAGTAGCTGGGATTACTGGCATGTGCCACCATGCCTGGCTAATTTTTTTATTTTTTTAATTTTTGAGACGCAGTCTCACTCTGTCACCCAGGCTGGAGTACAGTGGCACAATCTCAGCTCACTGCAAGCTCCGCCTCCCAGGTTCACGCCCTTCTCCTGCCTCAGCCTCCCGAGTAGCTGGGACTACAGGTGCCCACCACCATGCCCAGCTAATTTTTTGTACTTTTAGTAGAAACGGGGTTTCACCGTGTTAGCCAGGATGGTCTCGATCTCCCGACCTCGTGATCCGCCCACCTCAGCCTCCCAAAGTGCTGGGATTACAGGAGTGAGTCACCTCACCAGGCCTAATTTTTGGATTTTTAATAGAGACAGGGTTTCACCATGTTGGCCTGGCTGATCTTGAACTCCTGACCTCAGATGATGCACCCCCTCTTGGCCTCCCAAAGTGCTAGGATTACAGGCGTGAACCACCATGCCTGGCCAAGTTATATAGTAAATTTGGCTGAAGACTTTAGGTTTCATTTCTCAACATAAAGAGCAAATCGAACTTCACTTCACCCTCTCTCTCATTCACCACCACTACCACCACCACCGCCATCATCATCCATCACCACTACCATCAACAATAATAATTTATTTTACAAGACTTCATCCTTGAACAGGTCGCTTTAGGTGGTCCCTTCTGAGCACCTTCTGTCCTCTTTGAGGGTGATATATGTTTAATCAGAGTTATATTTTTAATAAATAAAACAGAAAAAAATCTTCTGTCATTTATTCAGCTGAGGGGGAAAAAAGTGTAAACAATCTCTAGCAAAGGATGCAGTTTGTCAGTTGGACCACAAGATGGAGGCACCAGTCACCTAAAAGGAAATAAAAATAAAAGCAAAAAACAGCCTTTTAAGTGTAAAAATAACAAACCTAATTTTAAAAAAAATCAGGTACATTTCCAATTCATTTTATAAGAATGGAAATTTATTCAAACAATCAAACAGTGAAGTCTGACATATAGTTCTGAAGATACTATCTCTACCAAACTCAATTCAACTGAAAAATCTCAAAAACAACCTCGTCAACTCACTTTTATAACTCTTGCAGAGTAACTCACACAGAGTCTTCAAACAGCAACAGAAAGGAACTGCTGGACTGAGTAGTACTTTGAAAAGTGGGGAAAAATGAAAAGTAATAGCTTCATGTGATTTACACTGATGCAGATAAACTGGGTTTTACACGAAAAGAATGCAAATTGAGTTTCAAAGCTATCTGATATTAACCAATCAACACTAGACACACTATTTTCCCTCATTTATTATATTCTTCAACAAATACAGTGAATCATAACAAATGCTAGGAATAGTGCCTATACACAGTATTTAAGAAATACTAATTCTCATTATTGTTATAATTGACACTACTATTCTTAATATAAAGGAATTATAAAACCCTCAAAACAAAAGGAGACAAGTAACCCTTTTTCTCTTACATGAAATATTTTCAACCTCACTTAGAAACATAACCTAGCTTAGTCACTCATCCATTATTAGTTCCATTTCTGTTAAAACGCTTCATATTTCTATGGCAGGGAAAACTAGAATTCAAGATTAAGGTTGCTTAACTTGGTAAGCATAAAGCGTAAAGAACTGACAGGTACGACTGTGCACACATTTCATCTTCCTGTTTTTCTCTGTTTGAAAGTGTGACACAGATGTGGTACTATTTGTGTAAGTTAGGGAAAAGGGGTTTTTTTCCCCTTCAACAAAATACAATTAAGTGTTTAAGTGCATGAACACATACACACACGAACTAAGGGAATTCAGGAAGTGTTTGAAATAGTCTCAGAAGAAAACATAAGACATGAAATTTCAAAATGAAGATCAGAAAATTAAAAATGTAACCTTCAAACAACCCTGAGACAACAACTTGTATAAAAACTTTTAAATTATTATTTTATATTCAACAAAGTATTTTAAAGTAAGTTCAACTTTTTATAGATATCACTAAACCGAAGGCACGTTTTTGCTAAAATCAAAACATTTTAGGATATTCTATCAATCTGATGAAGCCCATGGTGATGATTACATCATGTGACCTCTGGATCTCTGATAACTAAAGAAAGTATGTTACTTACTATTGAAAAAAATTAAATGTTTGATTTTTAATTTTTTTTATCAATTCTTCAAAATATAATTGTCATACTGATTAGGAATGATCTATATTATCATTTAAAAATCTTTTTCTTAAAAGTTAGTTTATAAAACAGTAGTGCAAGGCTTATTTGGAAGAAAAAATACATCCATTTATTTCAGAGAAATGATTATGCCTTCAAATCAATTCCAGAAAAATTTAACAGTGAATCTATAATTTTTTAAATTATTCACTGCCATCTACTGGAAAAATCTGAAATGTCTTCATAATTTTCCAAATGTTAAAGAGAAAATATCACACTGAAAAGAGCAATATATGATGATCTTCCAATAGCTACTAAAATCAGAGACTTTACTTGTAATTCTGACCATTTCATTTCTTTTGTTCCTTAATAACTACTTAATTGCATACTAATTCATTATAATTTTTAGCATATTTAAATCCTAAATATAAATATGTTGAGGTGAGATAATTTAAAACAATGCAGGACTACAATTACATGTAACAGTGGATAACATAGGTTTTGATATACTTATCCTAAAAGGAAAAAATAAGACTCGGTGTCTTAAGTTTGAGGCTGGCAATGAAACTATATTTACTGACTAAACCAAGTCCAAACCTGAACCACATTAGAGGTGTTATGACACTATGAAAAGATACTCTTATTTCTAATGACAATATTTCAGTCCCTAAAGAATAATTTGGCCAATTTATCATAATAAAAAGAAAAGTATTATCTTAAGCATCTGTCTTAAGATTTTGTAAAACTAGTTAACAGAAAAACCATTTTCTGTGGTTTTCTTATATTTTGTTTTGTTTTTGTTTTTATGCCTCTAGGTCCATAAACATTTCAATTCATTGAATAGCTGCTTTTTCAGCATCTACTTTATATCCAGGCACACACATATAAAGTACATTTAAGTATTCAGAAACGTAACAATCACTTCATATTTAAAATGAGGATAATAATCCCTGGTTACATGGTTGGTATAAAAATGTGAAATAATCAGAGTTAGCACCCAACAAATAATAGCCATCATTACTTTAAGTATTACTAAAAAGATTGGAAGCTTATAAGAAGCTGAGAACAAAATGAATGAAAAAATTGTGTTTTCAATTTGTTACAAATTAAATATTAAAACTTCAGATTAAAATAGCCCACGAATCATGTTTACTTCCTTTATCTCCCAAAACCCAACTGAATTTATTAAAGAATATATGAGAGGAGATACAGCTATGCTAGAAAACAAAGGTACCATTAAAAGGTCAGAAACTAAGGCCAAAAGGTCTGAAATACATAAAACAGATGTTTTGCTTAGATAAGTAGTCAATAACTATCTGTCACATGAGAAAATTAACAAATGACATAGGATGAGATGAAAAGCAAACTTAGCAGTGCTGACTGGCCTGTGAAGCAGCACAACTGAACAGGCCTGCCGAGAATCAATATAGTTTTCCAAAAATAGGTCCTGAGAAAACCCCAAAATTGGAGGAGCAAGGCTAAGAGCAAGTGGCAAACGTTAACAGTCAAGCCCAAAAAAATTCAAAAATGCCACCAGTGCTACTACAGGGAGTCCTGATTATCACTAATGCAGGTTATACACAAAATACAGGTTTTAAAAAAAAAAAAAAAAAAAAGAAAGAAAGAAAACACCAAAAGAACAAACCCAAACAATAACATGTGGTGAGTGTCCCAATGAGCCCATTCCCTATTTCTCATAGGCAACTAAAACTTTCACCTAATACTGACAGTCTTAAGCTTCCCACTAGCAGGGGCTGAAAGTGAAGGAGCCCTTTATTGAGTACAGTTCTACTAAAGTAATTCTACCACAGCACTATGAGGAGCTACTGGCCTGTAATATTCACTGGGGTCTGTCTGGGTACAGACAGCTAATTTCAAGTAAATTAAGGGCTATACTGCAAAAGACATCTAAGGAGAGTCATCAGGAATCAGAAAAACAGTTTTTAAAAAGATAAAGGGAGACTCTATAGAGACTTAAACTGTAAAAAAAAAAAAAAAAAAAAAAAAAGTAAACAGATCAGCTAATAAACAGAACATTATAACATTATAAAACAACCAAGAAAATGTGAATGGCTGGATATCTGATGATATTAAGGGATTTTTTTATTTCTATATATGATGATGATGTTATTGTTACATTTAAAAACAGGAGTGCTTGTGTTTAAAAGATACATACTGAAATGTTTATAGGTAAATTGACAAGATGCTTTTTACCTGCTTCAAAATAATATAGGAAAGATAACTGGGGGTTAGGAAGAATATGATATTTAGCCACAAGTATAACTGTAAAAAGTAAGTTTTAGGTATGTGGAGGTTTGCTTTCTCATTCTCTCTACTTCTCATGTTTGAAATATTTTAATTCAATCATTAAAAATAAATAAAACAGTGATTCTCAAGTTAAACCAAAAGGTAAAATCCAACTAATATTCTTAAAAAGGAAGCGCAAAAGGTATAAAACACCCTTCAGTTATAAGCAAAATTCTATTTCTGATTAGCAAACCTCAATTTTAAATTATCAGCTTTAAAGTTTGGTTAATACATCTTTTGATCTGGTTTCTCAAAAGTGTTTGAGAACTTCATATTCAAAAGCCAGCATTTTCTTTTTAACTAAAAAACATAAAATATAAAATTCAGGAAATGATATTATAATGTTTGGCACACTGATAATCCAAATATATGTGTGTCTAAATATACCCACATAGAAATATATAAAGTATAGAAAATAAAGTTTGGCAGAAAATGTTTTCATAAAAACCTCAGCATAAATTTTTCTTGGCTCACAACTTTTATAAATGTATAAGTAACACTAAAAAAATTGAGATAACTTATGCAAATCAATGTGATGTACCACGTTAACAAAATGAAGCACAAAAACTGTATGACCATCTCAATAGATGCAGGAAAAGCATTCAACAAAATTCAATTTTTTCATGATAAAAATTAGTGTCAGGTATAGAAGGGATGCACCTCAACATAATGAAGGCCATATATGACAAATCCACAGTTAACATTATATTCAAGAGTGAAAAACTGAAAGCTTTTCCTCTAAGGTTAGTAATGAGACAAGGATGCCTACTCTCACCACTCCTATTCAAAAACAGAGGTCCTAGCAAGAGCAAGTAGGCAAGAAAAACAAATAAATGGCATCCAAATTAGAGAGGAAGAAGCCACAGATGACGACCTTACATATAGAAAGCCCCAAAGATTCCACATGCAAAAAAAGCTGTTCAGACTAATGAATGAATTCTGCAAAGTTGCAGGATACAAAGTCAATATAGAGGCCAGGCATGGTGGCTCATGCCTATAATCCCAACACTTCGGGAGGCCGAGGCAGGTGGATCACTTGAGCCCAGGAGTTCAAAACCAGCCTGGGCAACATGGTGAAACCGCATCTCTACAAAAAATACAAAAATTAGCTGGGCATAGTGGCACATATCTGTAGTCCCAGTACTTAGGAGGATCACTTAGGCAAGGGGGGCAGAGGTTGCAGTGAGCTGAGATCGCGTCAGTGTCCTCTAGCCTGGGTGACAGAGAGAGACTCTGTCTCAAAAAAAAACAAAGTCAACATACAAAAATCTATTGCATGTCTACTATCAACAAATTATCTGAAAAGGAAATTAAGAAAACAACCTACTTACAATAACATCAAAAAAGTCAAATACTTAGGAATACACTAAGGAAGTGAAAGACTTATACACTGAAAACTATAAAACACTGATGAAAGAAATGCTTTAAAGCAGACACGAATAAATGCAATGATATCTGATACGTTCATGGACTGGAAGAATTAATATTGTTAAAGTGTTCATACTACCCAAAGCAATCTACAGATTCAACACAATCTCTACCAAAACTCCAATTATTTTTTTCCAGAAATAGAAACAACAATCCTAAAATTCATATGAAATTACAAAAAGACACTGAGTAGCCAAAACAATTTCAAGCAGAAACAGTAAATCTGGAGGCATCACACTGTCTGATTTTAAAATACATTTAAAAGCTACAGTAATCAAAACAGTATGGAACCAGTATAAAACCAGACATGTAAACTATTGGAACAGAAGACAGAACCTAGTAATAAACCCACACATGAGGGCAAATGAGTTTTGACAATTATGCCAAGAACACACAGCAGAGAAAAGATAATCTCTTCAAATAAATGGTATTGGGAAAACTAGATATGCACATGCAGAAGAACGAAATTGGACCCTTATCTCACACTGTATATAAAAATCAACTCAATATGAATTAAAGACTTCAATGTAAGTCCTTAAACTACAAAACTCTTAGACAAAAACAGGGTAAAAGCTTCTCGACGTTGGCTTTGGCAATGATTTCTTGGATATGACACCAAAGCACAAAAGCACAAAAAGCACAAAACAACAAAAGCAAAAATAAGTCCGATTACATCAAACCAAAATACTTGTGCAAAGCAAAGGATACAAAGGCAACCTATGGAATAGGACAAATATTTTCAAACCATATCTCATAAAGGATTAAAAACCAAAATATATAAGTGACTTCTATGGCTTAATAGTAAAAAAAAAAAAAACAAAAAAAAAAAACACATTGATTTTAAAATGGGCAAAGGAACTAACAGGCATTTCTCCAAAGAAAACATACAAATAGCCAACAGGTATATGAAAAGGTTCTCAATATCACTAGCCATCAGGGAAATCAAGTTAAAATCACAATAAGCTATCACCTTATACTTGTTAGGATGGCTACTATTAAAAAAAAAAAAAAAAAAAGACAGCAGAGCGCGGTGGCTCACGCCTATAATCCTAGCACTTTGGGAAGCTGAGGCGGGCAGATCACTTGAGGTAATGAGTTCCTTGATATTTAACAGGAAGAATTTCTAAAAGACAAAATTAACAGATGAGAGGAAAAAGTTGTATTTTCAGATACCTAAAATTTTCTAAAATCTAGTACATAGTATATATGTTAGCTAGTCTCAGATTTCAAAGAACAATTACGCTCAAATTATCTCAGGTAACCAGGGAATACTATAAAGATACAGGAAGAAAGATGACAAACTCAACAGCTGCAAAATAGAGAGAAATGGAACATGATTTAGGACACAGCAATACCTATTGTGGTCTAATAGGAACCTTTTGACATGCTTGCTTCCCTAACTTCTTAGAAATGAACATCTATTGATCCCTAATTATTCTCATATTTTCTTCTCTCTAAGTATTATATCTATGAGTTAAAATTTCAACAGAAAAAAAATTGACCATGTTTGGTCTGTTACCAACCAATACAGAATGCCTATTTGGGGCAGAATTCTCACACCCAGTCACATCATAGGTCTTTGGCTATCTTACAGCTAATCACTTGGGACCAGACACATGGATATGGGTATCATGATGACCTGTAAAGCTGGAACTAGTCCAAGTTACCAGCTACCTTCTCTAAAATACACAGGCAACCCTCAAAAAGCACCACAGACAATTTTCCAGTAAAAAATTTCTCACTTATATCACTAGAAATAATGATCTGGAACATTTACATCTGTGTCTACGTATTCTTCATTTTCACGGAAAGGATAAATTCCTTTGTTTGTTGTCAATATGGCACATACAAAGTATGTGTGAGTATCTGAAATAATTTTATACCTACTAAATTTGAAAAAAACTTTTACTATTAAAGTTAAGATACTTTTATTCAATGTAATCATGCATTTTAAAATATATATTCATAAATACAGTAAACCATAGCATTAGGTTACATTAAAAACATTTACCAAAGCCCACATTATACATATACTGTTCCTCAATTCACAGGCTACTCCTTTTAAGCTCACACAGAATTTACTGCTTGCTTTTCTCTAGACATTTACTCACTATGTCTGCAGTAGAAACTATACCCAACAAATACATCAACCAAATGAGGACAGAATAAAAATCTTTTCAGACATTCAAAGACTCAGAAACTTTATCCACCTTGAACCTCTTCTCAGGAGGCTACTGAAGCATATATGCTACAAAACTGTGGTGAAAGGCCCAGAATCCAGAGAATAGGATATCCAGTAGAGGGAAGAGGAAAGGGAATTATGGTCTCTGTGTAATTAATTCTTTCAGGTACTGTATGTCTGAAAAAATCTTCATTTGCCTTTGTTTTAACAAGATATTTTTGTTCTGTACAAAATTATAGGTTGACAGATTTTCTCTTTTGGTACTTTAAAGATATTGTTCCACTGTCTTCCAGCTTATATTATTTCTTTTAAAAAAACCTAATCTCATTTTCATCTTTCTTCCTCTGCAAGCAATGTGTCTTTTTCACTAGCTCTATAAAAATTTTCTCTTTATCAATGGCTTTCAGCAATTTGATTATAATATGCCTTGGTGTGGTTTTCTACACTTTTTTTTTTTTTTTTTTTTTGGAATCTGTGGATGATTTGGGGTCTGTGGGTTTATAGTTTTCATCAAATTTGGAATATTTTTAGCCATTATTTCTTCAAATATTTTTGGTCTCCAAAATGACCTTTACCCTTCATGGTATCCAATTACATATATTAGGCCACTGGAGGGTATCCCATAGCTTGCTAATTGCTCTTTTTTTTCTGGTCTTTTTTCTCTCTGTGTTTTATTTTGGGCAATTTGTATTATTATCTTTCAATTATAAATGTGTAAGGACCTAACAATAGGTATTGAAAATACATGAAGTAAAAACTGATAGAACTGGAAAGAGTAAAAGATAAATGTGCACTCATATTCAGAGACGGTAACATACTTTTTTCAATAATTGATACAATAACTATAAAGAAAAATCAGTATGAATATAGACAGCTTGAACAACTCTATCAAGCACCTTGGGCTAACTGACATTTACAGAACATTCAACCCAAAATAGCAAAATAGATAATACATTTTTCTCAAGCACAAATAGAACATTTACCAAATCACACCATACACTAGGCCATACAACAATTTACAGTAAATTTAAAATAACTGAAATCATATAAAATATGTCCTCTGAATATAATGGAATTAAACTAGAAGTCAATGAAAATCTCCATCTAGAAAATCTCCAAATATTTGTAAATTAAAGAACATACTTCTAAATAAATACATGGGTCTTATAGGAAAAAATAAATAAGAAAATTTATTAGTTGCATGAAAATTTTAAGATAAAAATTTGTGAAATGTGGCCAAAACAGTGCCTATAAGACATTTTAACATTAAAAATGTATATTAAAAAATAAACAGCTCAAATTATGATCTCAGTGGCCACCTTAAGAAACTATAAGAACATATAAAACCAATTGAAAGCAGAAGAAAATGATGATGATATAAGAGAAAGCGCTAAGTCTGAAACCAATGAAGAAAAAACTTACAGAGAAAAATCAGTGAAACTCAAAGCTAATTCTTTAAAATGATCAATAAAATTAACAAACCAGTCATCAGGTAGGCCAAGAAAACAAGAATAGCCACAAATTATCACTTCAGGAAAGAAAGAGAGGATATCACTACAAATTGTACAAACATTAAAAAGATAATGAAGATATATTACAACTTTATGACCGTAAATTCAACCTATTAGATAAAAAGGGCAAACTACTCAAAAGATAAAAACTACCAAAACTCACCTAAGATAAAATAGATAGCCTGAGTAGTCTTATACCTGTTAAAGATATTAAATTTGCAGGTTAAAAATGTATTATCTTTGAATTTTTAATTCCAGCTTTCCAACAAGGAAAACTCCAGGACCAGATGGCTTCACAGGCAATTTATATTTAACATGCAAGAAATAAACAATACAAATTCTTCACAACTCTTCCAGAAAATCCAAAAGAAGGAAACAAAATTCAACTTACTTTATAAGGCCAGCATTAACCTAAAAACAAACTTAGAAAACACATTAAGAGGAAGAAATGAAGATCCTGAAGAAAAACAAAATTCTTCAATAAAATGTGAGCACATCAATCCAACAATATATAAAAAGGATAATGTTTCATGACCAAGTGCAGCTTACATGACAAATGCAATATTCAAGACATTCAACAATCAATCAATGCCAAATGAGTTTAAAACTTACGTCCACTCAAAAAAACTGCACAGGAATATTTATAGCAGCTTTATTCATAATCACCAAAACTTGGAAGCAACCAAGATGTCCTTCAATATGCAAATGGATAAACAGTGGTTCTAACCATGCAACAGAATATTATTTAGCAATAAAAAGAAAGGAGATGGTTGGGCACAGTGGTTCACGCCTATAATCCCAGCACTTTGGGAGGCTGAGGCAGGCAGATCACCTGAGGTCAGGAGTTCAAAACCACCCTGGCCAACAAGGCGAAACCCCGTCTCTACTGAAATTATAAAAATTAGCTGGGCGTGATGGTGGACACCTGTAATCCTAGCTACTCGAGAGGCTGAGGCAGGAGAATCACTTGAACCTGACAGGCAGAGGTTGCACTGAGCCAGTATTACACCACTGCACTCCAGCCTGGGCAACAGAGTGAGACCCTGTCTCAAAAATAAATAAATAAATAAATAAAAAGAAAGGAGCTCTTATGCCACAAAAAAACATGGAGGAAACTTAAGTGCATATTACTAAGTGGAAAAAGCCAGTCTGAAAAGACCACATACTGTATGACAGCAACTATATGACATTCTGGAAAAGGCAAAACTAGACACAGTAGAAAAGATCAGTGGCCACTTAGGGGTTTGGTAGCAGGAAGGGAGGAAATGAGGGTACACTAATGTAAGATATTAACAATGGGAGAAACTGCACTGGGGGAGAAGGAGTATCTGAGTAGTTTCCACTCAATTTTTCTGTAAACCTAAAATTGCTCTAAAAAATAAAGTCTGTAAATTTTTAAGAGTCCATCAGTATAATTCACCACATGATCATTCCAACAGAACCAAAAAAAAAAAAAAAAAACCAGCAAGCAAGCATATGACAAAATTCAACATCAATTCATAAAAGAAAGTGCTCAGCAAACGAGGTACTGGGAACTTTGTTAATTTAATAAAAGGTATCTTAAAAATTATAGCTAACACCATACTTAACAATGAAAGACTAGTGACTGGCACGGTGGCTCATGCCTGTAATCCCAGCACTTTGGGAGGCCAAGGTGTGCAGATCATCTGAGGTCAGGAGTTCGAGACCAGCCTATCCAACATGGTGAACCCCCATTTCTACTAAAAATAAAAAATTAGCCAGGCATAGCAGCACATGCCTGTAATCCCAGCTACTCGGGAGGCTGAGGTAGGGGAATCGCTGGAACCCAGGAGGCGGAGGTTGCAGTGAGACGAGATCACGCCATTGCACTCCAGCCTGGACAACAGAGTGAGATTCCATCTTGGGGAAAAAAAAAATGAAAGACTAAATGTTTTTCTTCTAAGATATGGAACAAGAAAAAAATATCCACGCTCACCACTCTTATTCAACATTATACTGGAGGCTCACCCAGGGCAGCCAGGCAAGAGAAGGAAAGAGAATGCAAATAAGTTAGAAAGGAAAAAACAAAACTGTCTCTCTCCACAGTTGATATAATTAACTACAGAGAATGTCCAAGAATCTGCAAAAAGCTTCATTCAAAAACTAGTAGGTGAGTAAAATAGGTTGCAAGATACATGCTCAAGATGGAAAAATCTATTGTACTTCAATATATTAGTAATAAAGAATTAGAAATTAAGTTTTTTAAAGCATCATTTATAATAACAATACTTTATAATAAATGTAACAAAACATAGCACGACCTCTATGTTGAAAACTACAAATCAGTGATAAATTTTTAAAAATGATCAAGTAAAAGATCTCTATGAATTAAGTCAAACTGACTTTGACATTAAATCCCATTCTCTTAAGTGCTACATTATCCAATTTGTCTCTCTTGAGTAGCAAAAACACTTTGTGAGGCTAGGTAGGTACTGTTATTTCCGTTTTATAGAGTAAGCTGGAGCTGCTATGGTCTAGCACACACACTCTTAGGTATGTATGTACTCATGGAAAATGAAAACTTACGTTCACACAAAATCCTGTATGGGAATGTTTGTAGAGGCTTTTGTCACAATCACAGAAACTGGAAACATCCTAATGTCCTTCAGCTTGTGAACAGATAAACTGGCAAACCTATACAATGGAATACTACTGAGCAATAAAAAGGAACAACTACTGAAACATGGATGAATCTCAACTACATTATGCTATGTGAAGCAAGCCAGGCTCAAAAGTCTAAATTCTGCATAATTCCATTTATATGATATTCCAGAAAAGGCAAAACTATAGGCCCATAAAACACATTGGTGGTTGCCAAAGGGTGTGGGAATGAACTACTAAGGAGTTAGAGGAAATTCTGATGGTGATGGAATTATTCTATTACTTGAATCCAGTGATGTTACTCTGTACTTATTTGTCAAAAACCATAAAACTGTACACCATAAAGGGTGAATGTTACTGTATGTAAATTATATTTCAATTTTTAAAAAACTCAACGTGACAGTTTGCATATTTTTTTAATTTTACTGACAACTTATGGAAAAGAAACATCTCTCTGCTTGCAATCTGTCAAGAAATACTTAACACCATGCTAGGTTCTTTGTAGGCTTTTTGTGTGTGTGTGTGTGAGACATATTCCCTGCCTGACAAAGGAGCTCATTGGGGAAACAAGACTAAATATTAAAATAAGTTACAGAAAAAGGCTAGGCAAAAAAAAAAATTAATTAATTGAGTGATAAATCACAGAATACATTTTATATATGTGGGAAATGCATGGCACATAATTTTGGAAAGGTCTTAGTGCTTCTCAACATTACTGATCTTATATTATCTCTAATTTTCAAGTGAGGATGATGAGACTTGGAGAGGACAAGTACTTTTTCCGTGATTCTCGAGCTATCAGGTGTCAAAGCTGAGATTCTAACTCACCCCTTTTCGCCCAAAGCCTGACATCTTCTGCATGCGGCGATGGAACAACAGAAAAGAGGTTACGACGGCGGCTACACAGTGTGATTTCAATGGACAGCAACGCCTCCTTAGTCCCCAAACAACCCGCTCAACTACTTGGCACGAATCCTACACAGAAACACCATGATTAGTGCCAAGTTTCTTAAATTGAGCGCAACGGGGTCTTGGAATGTAAACTCCAGAGAAAGGAATCAGCGAGCCTTATGGGGATACGGACCCACTTCTGACAAGTCTTGGTAGTGAGGAAGGCGCATGGGGCCAGCGCCGGAGCCAGGGTGCCACCGAAAAGGGTAAACACCAAGAAAGAGGACACCCGAGGCCCTGAAGATACTCCTCTTCAATTACACCACTCAGCTCTGGGTCACAAGGCGGGGCACAGCGTACGAAAAACCTCTTCCCTGGCCCTTCCTAGCCCCTTTGGTGAAAGATTTGCGTGGACTTTTCCCCGCCTCCGTCGCCGATCCAGGGTTAAAACTAAGGCTCCTCTACCGGCGTGGCTGGGAGGAAAGTGATGTGTGCCTTAACAGCGCGAGCAGCCCGGGGCACGCCGGGGGAAAGCGCTGGGTCGTAGGGACCGCGGACGCACGAGGCCGGGCCAAGGCCCCCAGAGCCGGGCCGGGTAGGGCTCCGATGGCAGAGTGAAGGGGTCGACAGTGGCCAACGAACTCCAGAAATTCCCTCCGGTGACACCCTAAGTGTCTCATGATGCGTTAGTTGACTAGGGGCTCTCACTTTTCCCTCCTTTACTGACCACGCAATCGCTGCCCTCGCCCCCTCCTCACCTCTCCAGTTCTTGTACTGCGGGATGCAGTAGTATTTGTTCCCGAATTGGTCCGTGCCCACGTGCTCCTTCACTTCCCTTGACAGCGATCTCCACAAGGCGCGGAACAAATCCTGAGACCAACCCATGCCGTCCACCCAGTTTCCAGCGCTGCCAGCAGCAGGATCCGCAGTAGGAGCAATGCTCCAGCACCCAACCCAGCCCACTGAGGCGGAGAGGTCAGGCCGGCCTCCATCCTGGAGCCCTTCTAGTAACGGCGCTCACCATTGGCCGGATATATCACCGCCTGACCAATGGGAGACTCTGCTGTTCCAGTCCCGCCCCTGAGTTCTGTCATGGCGACGTCCAGTACTCCAGCCCGTGTGAGGACACGCTATGCTGGGGTTTTTGTCCGCGCGACAAACGGGTTTGGAGGACCCTCTTCGCCTTCGGAGAGCAGAGTCAACACGGAGGTAAAGAAAACCTTACTTTTTGGCTAACAGGCCAGTTAGAATCTGGACCAATAACTGTAAACTTTGCCCCACACTTTCCCGTCTCATCGCTCTCCTGCCACCAAACTCTTATTTACCCTCTAATGCGGTGTGGCTTGCGAAAATAGGATCCTTTTTATTTACTGGTAACAACTTGCAGGCGAGGGGCGGCGCGGGGCGGGGGCGGGGGGGGGTTCGCCCGCGGGCTCAGATGAAGATACTATAAACCTAAATAAGGATACTTCGTTGTACTGTATTCCTTCTCTCTTAAGTTACTGGTAAGAATAACTGCCCTCCAAGTACTCGTTCATTCATTCAGTCTGCATATTTAGTGAGTTCCAACAGTGTGTCAGGCAGCCTATTAAAAAGGCAGAGGACACAGGCCAGGAATTGAACAAAGTTCAGAATGACTAGAGCGGAGAATTGGGGTAGGGACCATTGACAAGAGATGAAGTAGACAGAAACTGGATGAGGAAGAGCCATGTGTACTTGGGTAGAGGTGTGAAGATGAGAATAAGGTAACAGCTATTGCATTTTGTTTTCTGCTTGGAGAATGGGTTGCAACTGAGAACAACAGTGGTAGCCAAGTTGGGTAACTCTTGTGATTACACTTGTCCGGGAGAGAGTTGATGGAAGCCTGGGCCACAGAGTTCCCAAGTAAAATAAAGATAGTGGAGACATTTGAAAAACGTCTAAGAAATAGAATCAGCAGTCCATGGAAATTGATTGGATACGTGAATGACGAAAAGGGAAGAATGATTAATGATTCCCAGATTTATGTCTTGTATAAGAAGTTGAATGTTGGTAATATACTCTGAGAGAGGGTTTTCCAAAGGGAAGAAGCAAGTTTTACTTTTAATTTTGCCCACGTTAATTGAGGAACCTTTGAAGATATTTACTTGGACAGTGGAGAACACAGTTGCATATGAGTTCTGCGTTCCGGAGAAATTTAAATATTAGTTTCCAACATTTTATCTGTTACGTTTTCAGTGTTGTGAAATATCTCTGAGAGTTCCTTTAATGTGTTTTTTTGCCAGTGTCACTTCCTCTGACACATCATCAGCCTTTCATCACAACCACTTTTCCTCATTTATGTCTGTAGGTTCACCTTCACTGATTTCCTCAGTCTGCATATCTAGAATGTCTCAAATGGTGGCAGTGTCATTGTTCCCACAATCAGTATGTTCCCACAGGCAGCTATTTTTTTCATTTGCTCCATTTTATGTTTAATGCAAGTTTCACTTCTAGTATTATCACTCTTTTTTTTTTTCTAGGTTTCTTTTTTTTTTTTTTTAGATTTTTTTTATTATTATTATAATTTGAGTTCTAGGGTACATGTGCATAACGTGCAGGTTTGTTACATATGTATACTTGTGCCATGTTGCTGTGCTGCAGCCATCAACTCGTCAGCACCCATCAACTCGTCATTTACATCAGGTATAACTCCCAATGCAATCCCTCCCCCCTCCCCCCTCCCCATGATAGGCCCCAGTGTGTGATGTTCCCCTTCCCGAGTCCAAGTGATCTCATTGTTCAGTTCCCACCTATGAGTGAGAACATGTGGTGTTTGGTTTTCTGTTCTTGTGATAGTTTGCTAAGAATGATGGTTTCCAGCTGCATCCATGTCCCTACAAAGGACGCAAACTCATCCTTTTTTATGGCTGCATAGTATTCCATGGTGTAGATGTGCCACATTTTCTTAATCCAGTCTGTCACTGATGGACATTTGGGTTGATTCCAAGTCTTTGCTATTGTGAATAGTGCCGCAATAAACATACGTGTGCATGTGTCTTTATAGCAGCATGATTTATAATCCTTTGGGTATATACCCAGTAATGGGATGGCTGGGTCATATGGTACATCTAGTTCTAGATCCTTGAGGAATCGCCATACTGTTTTCCACAATGGTTGAACTAGTTTACAATCCCACCAACAGTGTAAAAGTGTTCCTATTTCTCCATATCCTCTCCAGCACCTGTTGTTTCATGACTTTTTAATGATCGCCATTCTAACTGGTGTGAGATGGTATCTCATTGTGGTTTTGATTTGCATTTCTCTGATGGCCAGTGATGCTGAGCATTTTTTCATGTGTCTGTTGGCTGTATGAATGTCTTCTTTTGAGAAATGTCTGTTCATATCCTTTGCCCACTTTTTGATGGGGTTGTTTGTTTTTTTCTTGTAAATTTGTTTGAGTTCTTTGTAGATTCTGGATATTAGCCCTTTGTCAGATGAGTAGATTGCAAAAATTTTCTCCCATTCTGTAGGTTGCCTGTTCACTCTGATGGTAGTTTCTTTTGCTGTGCAGAAGCTCTTTAGTTTAATGAGATCCCATTTGTCAATTTTGGCTTTTGCTGCCGTTGCTTTTGGTGTTTTAGACATGAAGTCTTTGCCCATGCCTATGTCCTGAATGGTACTACCTAGGTTTTCCTCTAGGATTTTTATGGTATTAGGTCTAACATTTAAGTCTCTAATCCATCTTGAATTAATTTTCGTATAAGGAGTAAGGAAAGGATCCAGTTTCAGCTTTCTACTTATGGCTAGCCAATTTTCCCAGCACCATTTATTAAATAGGGAATCCTTTCCCCATTTCTTGTTTCTCTCAGGTTTGTCAAAGATCAGATGGCTGTAGATGTGTGGTATTATTTCTGAGGACTCTGTTCTGTTCCATTGGTCTATATCTCTGTTTTGGTACCAGTACCATGCTGTTTTGGTTACTGTAGCCTTGTAGTATAGTTTGAAGTCAGGTAGCGTGATGCCTCCAGCTTTGTTCTTTTGACTTAGGATTGTCTTGGAGACGCGGGCTCTTTTTTGGTTCCATATGAACTTTAAAGCAGTTTTTTCCAATTCTGTGAAGAAACTCATTGGTAGCTTGATGGGGATGGCATTGAATCTATAAATTACCTTGGGCAGTATGGCCATTTTCACGATATTGATTCTTCCTATCCATGAGCATGGTATGTTCTTCATTTGTTTGTGTCCTCTTTTATTTCACTGAGCAGTGGTTTGTAGTTGTCCTTGAAGAGGTCCTTTACATCCCTTGTAAGTTGGATTCCTAGGTATTTTATTCTCTTTGAAGCAATTGTGAATGGAAGTTCATTCCTGATTTGGCTCTCTGTTTGTCTGTTACTGGTGTATAAGAATGCTTGTGATTTTTGCACATTAATTTTGTATCCTGAGACTTTGCTGAAGTTGCTTATCACCTTAAGGAGATTTTGGGCTGAGACAATGAGATTTTCTAAATATACAATCATGTCATCTGCAAAGAGGGACAATTTGACTTCTTCTTTTCCTAACTGAATACCCTTGATTTCTTTCTCTTGCCTGATTGCCCTAGCCAGAACTTCCAACACTATGTTGAATAGGAGTGGTGAGAGAGGGCATCCCTGTCTTGTGCCAGTTTTCAAAGGGAATTTTTCCAGTTTTTGCCCATTCAGTATGATATTGGCTGTGGGTTTGTCATAAATAGCTCTTATTATTTTGAGGTACGTTCCGTCAATACCGAATTTATTGAGCGTTTTTAGCATGGGGGGGCTGTTGAATTTTGTCAAAAGCCTTTTCTGCATCTATTGAGATAATCATGTGGTTCTTGTCTTTGGTTCTGTTTATATGCTGGATTATGTTTATTGATTTGCTAATGTTCAACCAGCCTTGCATCCCAGGGATGAAGCCCACTTGATCATGGTGGATAAGCTTTTTGATGTGTTGCTGAATCCGGTTTGCCAGTATTTTATTGAGGATTTTTGCATCGATGTTCATGAGGGATATTGGTCTAAAATTCTCTTTTCTTGTTGTGTCTCTGCCAGGCTTTGGTATCAGGATGATGTTGGCCTCATAAAATGAGTTAGGGAGGATTCCCTCTTTTTCTATTGATTGGAATAGTTTCAGAAGGAATGGTACCAGCTCCTCCTTGTACCTCTGGTAGAATTTGGCTGTGAATCCATCTGGTCCTGGACTTTTTTTGGTTGGTAAGCTATTAATTATTGCCTCAATTTCAGAGCCTGCTATTGGTCTATTCAGGGATTCAACTTCTTCCTGGTTTAGTCTTGGAAGAGTGTAAGTGTCCAGGAAATTATCCATTTCTTCTAGATTTTCCAGTTTATTTGCGTAGAGGTGTTTATAGTATTCTCTGATGGTAGTTTGTATTTCTGTGGGGTCGGTGGTGATATCCCCTTTATCATTTTTTATTGCGTCAATTTGATTCTTCTCTCTTTTCTTCTTTATTAGTCTTGCTAGCGGTCTCTCAATTTTGTTGATCTTTTCAAAAAACCAACTCCTGGATTCATTGATTTTTTGGAGGGTTTTTTGTGTTTCTATCTCCTTCAGTTCTGCTCTGATCTTAGTTATTTCTTCCCTTCTGCTAGCTTTCGAAGGTGTTTGCTCTTGCTTCTCTAGTTCTTTTAATTGCGATGTTAGAGTGTCAATTTTAGATCTTTCCTGCTTTCTCTTATGGGCATTTAGTGCTATAAATTTCCCTCTACACACTGCTTTAAATGTGTCCCAGAGATTCTGGTATGTTGTATCTTTGTTCTCATTGGTTTCAAAGAACATCTTTATTTCTGCCTTCATTTCGTTATGTACCCAATAGTCATTCAGGAGCAGGTTGTTCAGTTTCCATGTAGTTGAGCGGTTTTGATTGAGTTTCTTAGTCCTGAGTTCTAGTTTGATTGCACTGTGGTCTGAGAGACAGTTTGTTATAATTTCTGTTCTTGTACATTTGCTGAGGAGTGCTTTACTTCCAATTATGTGGTCAATATTGGAGTAAGTGCGATGTGGTGCTGAGAAGAATGTATATTCTGTTGATTTGGGGTGGAGAGTTCTATAGATGTCTATTAGGTCTGCTTGCTGCAGAGATGAGTTCAATTCCTGGATATCCTTGTTAACTTTCTTGTCTCGTTGATCTGTCTAATGTTGACAGTGGAGTGTTGAAGTCTCCCATTATTATTGTATGGGAGTCTAAGTCTCTTTGTAAGTCTCTAAGGACTTGCTTTATGAATCTGGGTGCTCCTGTATTGGGTGCATATATATGTAGGATAGTTAGCTCTTCCTGTTGAATTGATCCCTTTACCATTATGTAATGGCCTTCTTTGTCTCTTTTGATCTTTGATGGTTTAAAGTCTGTTTTATCAGAGACTAGTATTGCAACCCCTGCTTTTTTTTGTTCTCCATTTGCTTGGTAAATCTTCCTCCATCCCTTTATTTTGAGCCTATGTATGTCTCTGCATGTGAGATGGGTCTCCTGAATACAGCAGACTGATGGGTCTTGACTCTTTATCCAGTTTGCCAGTCTGTGTCTTTTAATTGGAGCATTTAGTCCATTTACATTTAAGGTTAATATTGTTATATGTGAACTTGATCCTGCCATTATGATATTAACTGGTTATTTTGCTCGTTAGTTGATGCAGTTTCTTCCTAGCCTCGATGGTCTTTACATTTTGGCATGTTTTTGCAATGGCTGGTACCGGTTGTTCCTTTCCATGTTTAGTGCTTCCTTCAGGGTCTCTTGTAAGGCAGGCCTAGTGGTGACAAAATCTCTAAGCATTTGCTTATCTGTAAAGGATTTTATTTCTCCTTCACTTATGAAACTTAGTTTGGCTGGATATGAAATTCTGGGTTGAAAATTCTTTTCTTTAAGAATGTTGAATATTGGCCCCCACTCTCTTCTGGCTTGTAGAGTTTCTGCCGAGAGATCTGCTGTTAGTCTGATGGGCTTCCCTTTGTGGGTAACCTGACCTTTCTCTCTGGCTGCCCTTAAGATTTTTTCCTTCATTTCAACTTTGGTGAATCTGGCAATTATGTGTCTTGGAGTTGCTCTTCTCGAGGAGTATCTTTGTGGCGTTCTCTGTATTTCCTGGATTTGAATGTTGGCCTGCCCTACTAGGTTGGGGAAGTTCTCCTGGATGATATCCTGAAGAGTGTTTTCCAACTTGGTTCCATTTTCCCCCTCACTTTCAGGCACCCCAATCAGACATAGATTTGGTCTTTTTACATAATCCCATACTTCTTGCAGGATTTGTTAATTTCTTTTTCTTCTTTTTTCTTTTGGTTTCTCTTCTTGCTTCATTTCATTCATTTGATCCTCAATCATTGATACTCTTTCTTCCAGTTGATCGAGTCGGTTACTGAAGCTTGTGCATTTGTCACGTATTTCTCGTGTCATGGTTTTCATCTCTTTCATTTTGTTTATGACCTTCTCTGCATTAATTATTCTAGCCATCAATTCTTCCACTTTTTTTTCAAGATTTTTAGTTTCTTTGCGCTGGGTACGTAATTCCTCCTTTAGCTCTGAGAAGTTTGATGGACTGAAGCCTTCTTCTCTCATCTCGTCAAAGTCATTCTCCGTCCAGCTTTGATCCGTTGCTGGCGATGAGCTGCGCTCCTTTGCCGGGGGAGATGCGCTCTGATTTTTTGAATTTCCAGCTTTTCTGCCCTGCTTTTTCCCCATCTTTGTGGTTTTATCTGCCTCTGGTCTTTGATGATGGTGACGTACTGATGGGGTTTTGGTGTAATTGTCCTTCCTGTTTGATAGTTTTCCTTCTAACAGTCAGGACCCTCAGCTGTAGGTCTGTTGGAGATTGCTTGAGGTCCACTCCAGACCCTGTTTGCCTGGGTGTCAGCAGCAGAGGCTGCAGAAGATAGAATATTGCTGAACAGGGAGTGTACCTGTCTGATTCTTGCTTTGGAAGCTTCCTCTCACGGGGGTACTCCACCCTGTGAGGTGTGGGGTGTCAGACTGCCCCTAGTGGGAGATGTCTCCCAGTTAGGCTACTCAGGGGTCAGGGACCCACTTGAGCAGGCAGTCTGTCCCTTCTCAGATCTCAACCTTCGTGTTGGGAGATCCACTGCTCTCTTCAAAGCTGTCAGACAGAGTCGTTTGCGTCTGCAGAGGTTTCTGCTGCGTTTGTTATTGTTTACTGTGCCCTGTCCCCAGAGGTGGAGTCTACAGAGACAGGCAGGTTTCCTTGAGCTGCTGTGGGCTCCACCCAGTTCGAGCTTCCCAGCGGCTTTGTTTACCTACTTAAGCCTCAGCAATGGCGGGCGCCCCTCCCCCAGCCTCGCTGCTGCCTTGCCGGTAGATCACAGACTGCTGTGCTAGCAATGAGGGAGGCTCTGTGGGCGTGGGACCCTCCCGGCCAGGTGTGGGATATAATCTCCTGGTGTGCCTGTTTGCTTAAAGCACAGTATTGGGGTGGGAGTTACCCAATTTTCCAGGTGTTGTGTGTCTCAGTTCCCCTGGCTAGGAAAAGGGATTCCCTTCCCCCTTGTGCTTCCCAGGTGAGACGATGCCTCGCCCTGCTTCACCTCTCGCTGGTCGGTCTGCAGCAGCTGACCAGCACCGATTGTCCAGCACTCCCTAGTGAGATGAACCCAGTACCTCAGTTGAAAATGCAGAAATCACCGGTCTTTTGTGTCGCTCGCGCTGGGAGTTGGAGACTGGAGCTGTTCCTATTCGGCCATCTTGCTCCGCGGTCCGTATTATCACTCTTTTAATGCATTTTCATTCTTTTGGCCAATTTCCTCTTTTAATCAGTAAAATTCCACGTGGGCTTATCTTAAGGGCACAGAAATATTAATAACAAACCTACGTGCTTTGCAGCCTGTGTGTGAACTTAATAACAGATGCACAGTGACCAATCACCCACAGACTTTGAAAGAAGTAAAATTGCAAATTGGTCAATAATTTTGATTCATTTATGTAATTACAGAAATGTTATTTATGTAATTATTTGTGGACTGAAAAGCTAGTAGCAAACTTTTATGCTATTTCTCACAGTTAACAAACTGTGGTAACTGAAATTCATATCAGACTGAGCCAGGTGAGGATTGCTTATATGTTTAAGACAAAGTATAATTTTTTTTTTTTTTTTGAGACAGGGTCTTGTTCTGTCACCCTGGCTGGAATGCAGTGGTGCAATTACAGCTCACTGCAGGCTCGACTTTCCAGGCTCAAATGATCCTCCCATCTCATCCTTCTAAGTAGCTGGGACCACAGGCACGTGCCCACACACCTAGCTAATTTTTAAATTTTTTGTAGAAATGGGGTCTCCCTGTGTTTCCCATTCTGGTCTTAAATGCCTGGGCTAAGTGATCCTCCTGCCTTTGCCTCCTAAAGTGCAGGGATTTTATGTGCGAGCTACCATGCAGCCTAAAATTTTTAAAAAAATATTTCCATCATTAAGTGATGTTTTTGCTTAATTGAACAACTGTATAGTTCCATTTTATTCATAGGAGATGTCTACTGTTCTTCCTTGTCATCACATAAGGGCAAAAGCATGAACACTGATATGCAGTGTTCACAATTTACACCCTCTAAAAAAGTTTTACAACTTTATTGAGGTATAATTGACATATGATATACTGCACATTAAATGAGAATATACAATTTGATGAATTTTGACATATATTTACTTTTGAAACCATTACCATAATCAAGAGAACATCCATAACCCTAAAAATTTTTTCACGGTCCTTTATAATCTTTCTTTCCCTTCTTTGTCTGCTTTACCCTCTTCCTTCTCTAGAAACCACTAATCTGCTTTAGGTCACTATGGTTTGCATATTTAGAATTTTATATAAATAGAATCTTTTTTGTCTGGCTTCTTTCACTCAGCATAATTACATTATTTTGAAATTTCTCCATGTTATTGCTTGTATCAATTCCTTTTTATTGCTGTGGAGTATCCCGCTGTGCAGATATACCATAGTTTATCTAGTCACTTGTCGATGGACATCTGAGTTGTTTCCGGTTCAGGACTAATACATTTACAGCTGCTCTGAAAACTCACGTATGAGTCATTGCATGAACATATGCTTTTATTTCTCTTAAGTTGATGCCTAACAGTGGAGCTACTAGATATATCCTTTACATTTTAAGAAACTGACAGTTTTCCAAAAGCATTTTCCAGTCCCACCACTATGAGAAAGCTAGCTGCTCCATGTTTATGTTTCCCCTTTCCTGCTTTCATTTGACTATTTGAACATTATTTAGTATTCTATTTTATATACTATGATTTCAACTATATCTTTTTGTATAATTTTTTAGTGGTTGCTCTAGGAATTATAAAATACATACTTTGCATTGTCTATTTTGGGTCATTTCATTGTTTTACTGCTTCATTTGGCATGTAGAAACCTTATCAACCTTTCCCCTGCACCATATTTATTGTTGTCTTATATTTTATATTTACATACATTATATACTCCATCAGACATAAATTTTTTCAACCATCAATCATATTTTAAGGAAAAGAATAGCCTATTATATTTAACCAGATAGTTATCATTTCTGTTGCTGTCTCTTTATTCCTGATGTCTGAAATTTCCTTCTTATATCTTTTTCTTCTCTCTGAAGTGCATAGTTTATCAATTTTTTTAAAGAGTAGGTCTGCGGCAGGAGGTGGCTGCAGCTACAGCACGAGCGTGGTCACGTGGCCGCTGGTCACCGCCACCACCCCCTCCAGCTCTGTTCTCTTTCAGGTTGGGCCGGGCCCTGCCGCTTCTGCAAGCGCCTGGCTGACTGAGGGAGACAGAGAAAGAGGAGGAGAGGAGGAGGAGGATTCAAGGAAGAGAAGCTGGGGAGCCCTTCTGCGCTACAGTGATATCAGTATCAAGATAAAAGTGTGGAATGGGAGAAAAATTCTCAAACCTGAAAGAAAATCTAGAGATGGTGTTTTTCCAGCAGCTCGGTTGAGGGAGAACTTGGCTTGTCTCTGTTTCTGGATTCCTCTTCAATTTCTGTTTCTTAACCAAGACTTGTGTTTGAAGAACTGTATTGTACTGAGCCTAAGTCATTTTTAATCTATAACAGGAACATGCATTTTCACATGTCAACCGGATTTGTGGACCAATAAATTTATCCCCAAAGAGATGGGGTCTCACTCTGTTATCCAGGCTGGAATATAGTGGCGCAATCATAGCCCATTGTAGCCTCCATCTCAAGGACTCAAGGGATCCTCCCTCCTAGGCCTCCCAAGTAGCTGAGATTACAGAGACAGGGTCGCACCATGTTACTCTGACTGGTCTTGAACTCCTGGCCTCAAGCAGTCCTCCCACCTTGGCCTCCCACTGTGCTGGGATTACAGAAATAGAAAAGCATATCCTTAAATTCATGTGGAATCTGAAGGGAGCTCAAATAGTCAATACAATACAGTCTTGAAACAGAAGAACAAAGCTTGAAGACTCACCTCTTCTGATTTTAAAACTTACTACAAAACTACAGTAATCAAAACAGTGTTGTACTAGCATAAGGAAGACATATAGACCAATGAAATAGAAGAGAGAGCCCAGAAATAAAACCTCATGTATATGGTCAAATGATTTTTTTCCTTTTTCTTTTTTTCTTTTTTCTTTTTTTTTTTTTTGAGATGGAGCCTCACTCTGTCACAGGCTGGTGTGCAGTGGCACGATCTCAGCTCACTGCAACCTCTACCTCCAGGGTTCAAGCGATTCTTCTACCTCAGCCTCCCCAGTAGCTAGGATTACAGGCGCCCACCATCATGCCTGGCTAATTTTTGTATTTGTGGTAAAGACGGGGTTTTACCATGTTGGCCAGGATGTTCTCAATCTCTTAACCTCGTGATCTGCCCACCTCGGCCTCCGAAAGTGCTGGGATTACAGGTGTGAGCCACTGCACCCAGCCGGTCAAATGATTTTTAACAAGAGTGCCAGGACTATTCAATGGAGAAAGGATAGTCTTTTCAACAAATGCTGCTGGGAAAAT
Organism: Macaca nemestrina; assembly: GCF_043159975.1. NCBI lineage: Eukaryota > Metazoa > Chordata > Mammalia > Primates > Cercopithecidae > Macaca > Macaca nemestrina. The sequence continues at coordinate 114,486,589 of NC_092130.1, forward strand.
GGAATATCCACATGTAAAAAATGAGGTTGAACCCTTAACTAACACCATATACAAAAATTAACTCAAAATGGATCAAAGACATAAATGTAAGACCCAAAACTATAAAAGTCTTAGAAGAAAATAAGGAAAAAATTTTATGACAGTGATTTATTCGGCAGTTATTTATTGGGTATGACATCAAAGACACAAACAACAACAACGTAGAGGACTATGTGAAAATTTTTAAACTTTGTTAATCAAAAGACACTGTCAATAGGGTGAAAAGACAACCACAGAATAGAGAAAGTATTTGCAAATTATATATCTGAAAAGGGTTATATAAAGCATATATGGAGAATTCCTACAACTCAACAACAAAACAAACAGCTTGATTTGAAAATGGGTGACTTGGAAAAACATTTCTCCAAAGAAAATATGCAAATGGCAACAGGTAGACCAAAAGATGCTCAGCATCACTGATCATTAGGAAAATCCAAATCAAAACTGTAATGAAATACCACCTTATACCCATTAGAATGGCTACTATCACATCAAACAATAATATGTTTTGGTGAGGACATGGAAAAAATTGGAACACTTGTGCACTGTTAGTGGGAAGGTAGAATGGTACAGTTACAGTGGGAAGCAGTATGGTGGCTCCTTATAAATATTGAAAATAGAATTTCCATATGATGCAGTGATGCCACTTTTGGGTGTATCCCCAAAATGGTTGAAAACAGGGTCTTAAAGAGATAATTTGTACACCCATGTTCATACCAGCATTATTCACAATAGCTGAAATATGGAAGTGTAAACTAAAAATAAAACTTCAAGCTTCTTAAATTGTCTGAATGAACCCATCCTCTCAGCCAAGAGCATTCCACAGTTCAGGACATGATGGGGAGGGGGCGATCAGGCATTCCCCATTATACTCTCCCTTTGGAATTCAGGCACAACTGGCCAGCATTAACATTAAAACAGAGATCTTACAACTTTTTGTAGCAATAAGACACTGAATTCCAGCCTGACTAAAGTAAAGCATCACGTGACAGATAGCAGGCCGCAGGAGAAATTGAAGTATTTTACCCCAAAATATATTCCTTTGACATATTTTAAAATGGCCCTGTAAAACTGTCTCTTGGGCAGAATCTACATTCTGTAGAGAATGCCTTTCCCTTTCTAGGTCTTTTCTTTGATTCTGGAGAGTTATCTGAGTCTTTCATCATTTTAAGTCTCATAAGAAACATTTACAATCTATTCTTTCTGAAGCCTGCTACCTGGAGGCTTCATCTGCCTAATAAGAACCATGGTCTCTACAACTCCTTATCTTAACCCAGACACTCCCTTATATGGAATTTTAGGTGTTTATTTTTTATTTTTTATTTTTTGAGCACCCAGGCTGGATTGAGTGGTGCGATATCGGCTTACTGCGGCCTCTGCCTCTGGGCTTCACACGATTCTTGTGCCTTAGCTGCCTGAGTAGCTGGGATTACAGGCATGCACCACTATGCCTGGCTAATTTTTTGTATTTTTAGTAGAGATGGGATTTCACCATGTTGGCCAGGCTGGTCTTGAACTTATGACCTCAAGTGTTCCACCTGCCTCGGCCTTCCAGAGTACTGGGATTACAAGTGTGATCCACCATGATCCGGCCTCACTCCAGCTTTTTGTATTTTCAGTAGAGACAGTATTTTGCCATGTTGGCCAGGCTGGTCTTGAACTCCTGGTCTCAAGTGATCCGCCTGCCTTAGCCTCCCAAGATGCTGGGATTACAGGCATGAGCCACCATGCCCGACTGGGTTTCTGGTCTTTAGGTAAACTCTTTTGACAAGTTGCCAATTGGAAAATCTTTGAATCCACCTGTTAGCAGTGGTGAATCTATATGGGTCTGCAACAACTTGATTCTTGCCTCTTTGGAGGAAAGAATTTTGCTGAGGGGCAGTAGTTGGTTTAAGGCAGAGGGAGAGACTGAGGCAAGTTTTAGAACAGGAGTGAGAATTTGTTTAAAAGTTTTAGAGCAGGAGTGAAAGGAAGCAGTACACTTGGAAGGGCCAGGCAGGTGACTTGCAAAATCCAAGTGCCCTGTTCATCCCTTGACTTGGGGTTTTATACATTGTTATGGTCCTGGGGTTTTTGCTGAAGTTGTGCATGTGTTCACTTGAGGAATTTTTCTCTTACCTGTCGAGCGTTCCCAGTGGAAGGTCGTGTAAGAGGCCATTTTGCCTCTGAGTGGGCCTGTTTGAGATCTTACTGAGAAGTGGATAACACCAGCTCCGAGTGTTTTCTATCTATTAGGAGACTATCTTCCTGGTGCTGGCTGTGACCACTTATCATTTTAGAGAGGCAGTTTAACAACCACCTGACCATCACCTCATGGTCACCTGGCAGTCCTAGGGGCAACAGGTGGTGGGGGTGTGTGTGTGGGTTGCTCTCGTGCCCTGTCTGTATCTGCCTAACCACCTACTCTAACATACCTATGAGCTGGAAGCCTCCACTTTGAATTTTTGAGTTGTTCTGCCTTTCCTGACTGAACCATTGTACATCTTACATGTATTGATTGATGTGTTACGTCTTCCTAAAATGTATAAAACTGAGCTGTAGCCTGACCATCTTGGATACATGTCGTCAGGACTTCCTGAGGCTGTGTGTGTCACAGGCATGTCCTTAGCCTTGGCAAAATAAACTTCTAAGTTGAATGAGGAAAAAAAAAAAGTAGGTCTAATGGTTTCTGAAAAGGAATCTGCAGCCATTCAAATCATTGTTTTCCTATAGGTAATTTATCATTTTTCTCTGGTTGCTTTGAAGGCTTTGTCTTTAGTTTTCAGCAGTTTATGATGTGTCTGGTTGCAGATCTCTTTGGATTTATTCTAGTTAGGGTTCATTCTGCTTCTTGAACTTGTAGACTTATATCTTTCCGTAAACTTGGGAACTTTCCAGCCATTTTTTCCAATATTTTTTCAACACTACACTCCTTCTCCTTTTAGACCTCCAGTGACATAAATGTTAGTGATTTTATAATTGTTCCTCTGGTCCCAAAGGCTCTGTTCTTTTTCCCTCCAATCTTTTTTCCTCTATGTTGTTAGACTGTATAATTTTAATGGATCTGTCTTTAAGTTCACAGATTCTTTCCTCTGCCATCTCCAATCTGTTAGTGAATACATTAAGTTAAAATAATTTTATATTGAAAACTAAAATTTCCATTTGGTTTTTATTTATGTCTTCTATTTCTTTGCTGAGACTTTCTATTTTAACATCTGTTTCAAGTGTGTGCCCAATGACTTGCTCAAGCTTTTTTTTTTTTTATTTTTAAAAATGGGGCCTCACTGTTTTTCCCAGGCTGGTCTTGAACTCCTAGGCTGAAGTGATCCCCTTGCCTCAACTTCACAAGAGTCGCTGGGATTACAGACTCGAACCACCATGCCAGTGTTGCTCAAGTTCAAGCATTTTACAATAGTTGCCTTGAGTCTTTATCAGATAATCTCAACACCTGCGTCATCTCAGCTTTGGCTTCTTTTGTTTGTCTTTTCCCATGCAAGTTGAAATTTTCATGGTTCTTTATATGCAGGGAAATTTTGGATTGCATCCTGGACATTTTGAATACTCTGGGTATTGTTTTAATCTTATGAAGAATGTTGATATTTTTGTTGTAACATTTAATTAGCAAGATTAGGTTCAGGCTACAAGAACCTACCTACTTGTATGGACTGTAGTTTTAATGTTAGCTCAGTTTTCAAAGTCTCTTAATATCTTCCCTAGGTGTATGCCATTCAGTGGTCAGACTGTGACCTGAGTGGTTAGCTCAATATTTAAAATCTTTTGTATACTACTCAGGGTTAGATCTATGCATGCCTCACTCAGGGATGAGTTCTGGAGTTTATAAACAACTTTATGGGATCACTTTCCTGAGCTCCTTCTTCTCTGTGATCTCTTGGATACTTCCCAATTTTCTGGGACTCCCTGTTTTGGCCATCTAGCCAGAAACTTTAGGGGCCATTTACCCTGTTCTGCCATACACTACCATGTTTAAGCCCAAGTCTGGCCTCAGAAGTGAGGAGAGAGGCAATAAGCAATGGGGATTGCCCCTTCCCTCTTGGAATCGGGGCTGTGATGAACAGAGAAAACAATTTCCCTCCCTCAGAGTTCCGGCTTCTGCAGGCCACTGTGTCTAGCCGTAGCCCTTTCTGTCATGTGATTGTCTGTGACTATTTACTTTTCAGAGTCCTCAAGTAGCTGTCTATGCATTTTGTTTGGTTTTTACAGTAGTATGACCCAGAACTGAAGTATTGAATAATGAATGAAATGATCAAATTCAGTATCACAACTCATAAAACAAGAATTAAAAGTCTAGTAAGGAAAATGATAAGAGATTAGGAGGGTAGATTCAAAAGATCTAACAGGCAATAATAATTCCAGAAGAGCAAAACAAACAAACAGTAATTAAGAAAAATAATTGCAAAAAGATCTGGATCCGCAGACTAACAGGGCTCCCTGAAGTCCAGACAAGATTGATAAAAAAGACATAAAAGTACGTATACCCAATAACTTATCTAGCAATGAAGAAGAAATTATTAAAAGCTTCCAATGGTAAAGAATTTACCATTCACAAAGGTAAAACATTTCATCGGTAGTTCTAGGGACTAGAAAACACTGGAATGATAACTACTCACAAAAAAAGGGTATCGAAGCCTGTAATCCCAGCACTTTGGGAGGCCAAGGCAGGCAGACCACTTGAACTCAAGAGTTCGAGACCAGCCTGGGCAACGTGGCAAAACCCTGTCTATACTAAAAATACAAAAATTAGCTGGGCGTGCTGGCGGGTGCAGTGGCAGGTGCCTGTAATCCCAGCTACTCATGTGGCTGAGGCACGAGGATCACTTGGTGGAGGTTGCAGTGAACCAAGACTGTGCCACCGCACTCCAGCCTGGGTGACAGAGCAGGACTCTCTCAAAAAGCAACTAAAAATTATCTAAAAATAAAAAAAGAAGTATTACAACCCAGGAATCCAAACAAACCAGTCTATCAGAAGAAATATCTTTGTGCTAAGATTCATAGAAATATTTTACCCCATTTTCCTTCAGGAAAAAAATAGGAAAGAATGTTAATCAAAAAACAAATGTATTTGAATGAAATCTGAAGGTACATAAAAGATGAAGAGGAGAGGAAACCTGTGAACCTTGCAGTATGTGTATGATTAAATGTAAATATATAATAATAAACAAGCTGGAAATATATAATATGGTTGCTAAATTTTTTTAGACACTTCTCAATTGACAAGATGGAAATGAATAGCAACTGCATTAAACTAGCAAAAATAAAGGTAAAAGAAGAAACCATGACATTAAATAAAGAAGGAATAATACCAAGTATATCAGATGTCATAGCAAAGGTGAACAGGCTGATTTCTTCCATTAAGAAGCATATATTATCGGATTAGTTTTTAAAACAAAGTAAAGCTAAAAGCTGTTTCTCATAAATAGATTAAGTTAAAATATTTTAAAATACAAAATTCTTAAATAGTTAAAAAGTTAAAGAATAAGGAGAGATCAGGCAACTATAAATAAAATGTGGACATCACTACAAATACTAGATGAGGTAAGATTTAAGGTTAAAAGCACCAGACGTTTTAAAGAAGGACATTATATAAAGGAAGGACAATATTTAAAGAAGGACATATATATATATACATATATATGGAGGAAATGAATAAACAACAAATTAGATTTAGTAGATACATGACTTTACATCCCTTAAATGGAAAATGTACATACTTTTTGTAGGTCAGTGGTACGTTTGCCAAAATTGTTCTTGGCCATTAAGTAAACTTTAACTTTAACAAATTCAAAAAGGTAGCTATCTTACAGGCCACCTTCTTTGATCATAAGCTATAGAAACTGGAAATAAATCAATTAATGGTAACATCACCCCCACCTCTCATGTTTTGGAAATTCAGAATTACATTTCAGAAAACTCCAGAATCAAAGATAAAATGAAAATTGAAATGACAAATTGGAAATCAGGAAAAGGAGAATAACCACTTCTACAACTTAGGGGACCCAGAGAAACTCACAACCTAAAAAAAAAAGAAGAAAAAAAAATACACACACACACTTATTAACTCGTTGAACAAAAAGAATATGTAGCCATCTTAAGACACTTAAGAGGAGAATGAGAGGAAATGGTGGATAGGAGGCAGGACTAACTGGGCAGCTCCCACTCGGATGGACAGAGCAGTGTGTGGAGATGCATATCGTGAACATTTGCTTCAAAAACTACCACAGGAAAATTCCAGGAAAGCTGAGAGGATCCACGGACCCTTTGAAGGAGGTGGATTGCCGCTGCAGGCACTGCAGGACAGCCAAGGAACTGTGAGTCCTCTGGCTTTCTCAGCTGGGAGACTTGAAGCCTGGGGCAAATTCTCAGCCCTGCTGGAAATAAACTCAGAGCTGTTGTGGGGGCACGGTGGGAGTGAGACCAGCCCTTCAGGCTGCAGGTTACATGGGAGCTGGGTGAGGCCTTTGGCTGCTGGCCTTCCCCAACTTCCTTGGTGACCTGTGTGACACAGCAGAGGCAGCCATAATCCTCCTGGGAACATAACTCCATTAGCCTGGGAGCCATGCCCCCATCTACCACAGCAGCAGCAGCAAGCCCCACCCAAGCAGATCTGAGTTCAGACATGCCTAACCCTGCTCCCACCTGCTAGTTTTTCTCTACCTCCCTCGTAACTGAAGACAAAAGACATATTCTCCTGGGAGCTCTATGGTCCTGCCTACCACCTGACCCTAGGGCAAGCTTGTATCCTTTCTATACTACTGCAGTTGATGCCGTCTTGAAAGTGCCACCTCCTGGCTGGAGGCCAACCAACACAAAACCAGCACATTTAACAAAAATACAACCAAGGGCCATCAGAGTCCACTTCACTCCCCTGCTGCCTCTACGGTTGCAGGTGCTGGTATCTACGGCTGAGAGACCTGAAGACAGATCACATCACAGGACTCTTTGCAGGAACTGCACTGTACCAACCAGAGCACGGTAGCTCTGCTGGTTGGCTAGATCCAAAAGAGAATCATTGCAGTTTGGCTCTCAGGAAGCCCCAACCTTAGCAGAAGGAGGAGAGCACCAAATCAAGGGAGCACTCGTGGGACAAAAGAATCTGAAGAACAGCCCTTGAGTCCCAGATCTTCCCTCTGACATAGTCTGCCCAAATGAGAAGTAACCAGAAAAACAATTCTGGTAATATGACAAAACAAGGTTCTTTAACATCCCCAAAAGATTACACAAGCCCACCAACACTGGCTCCAAACCAAGAATAAATCTTGGAATTGCCAGAAAAATAATTCAGAAGGTTGATTATTAAGCTAATCAAGGAGACAACAGGGAAGGGTTAAGTCCAACTTAAAGAAATTTTTAAAAAAGATAGAAGATATGAATGAAAAAATCTCCAGTGAAATAGCTTGGATAAAACACTTTCACAACTTCTAGAAATAAAGGACACACTTAGAGAAATGCAAAATGCCTGGAAAGTCTCAGCAATAGAACCAAACAAGTAGAATAAAGAACTTTGGGGCTCAAAGACAAGGCTTTAAAATGACTCAATCCGACAAAGACAAAGAAAAAAAATTTTTTTTTAATGAGCAAAGCCTCCAAGAAGTTTGAGATTATGTTAAGCAACCAAACCTAAAAATAATTGGTGTTCCCAATTATCTGAGGAAAAAGAGAAATCTGAAACTTTGGAAAACATGTTTGAGAGAATAAACAAGGAAAATATCCCTGGCCTTGCTAAACATCTAGACATCCAAATACAAGAAGCTGAAAGAACACCTTGGAAATTTATCACACAAAAAAATTATCACCTAAGCATATAGTCTTCAGGCTATTAAAGTTAAGACAAAGGAAAGGATGTTTAAGAGCTGTGAGGCAAAAGCAGCAGATAACCTATAAAGGAAAACCTATCAGATTAACAGCGGATTTCTCAGTAGAAATCCTACAGTCTAGAAGGGTTTGGGGTCCTATCTTTAGCCTCCTTAAACAAAGCAATTATCAGGCAAGAATTTTGTATTCAGCAAAACTAAACTTCATGAATGAAGGAAAGATACAGTCTTTTTCAGACAAACAAATACTGAGAGAATTTGCCACTATGAAGCCAGCACTACTAGAACTGCTAAAAGGAGCTCTAAATCTTGAAACAAATCTTTAAAATACACCAAAATAGAATCTCTTTAAAGCATAAATCTCACAGGACCTATAATGAAGGGGTGGCCTGCCCCTCCACACCTGTGGGCGTTTCTCGTTGGGTGGAATGAAAGACTTGAGAAAAGAAATGAGACACAAAGTATAGAGAAAGAAACAGTGGGCCCAGGGTACCGGCGCTTAGCATACAGAGGACCCGCGCCTGCACAGGTCTCTGAGTTCCCTCAGTATTTATTGATCATTATTTTTACCATCTCGGAAAAAGGGAAGTGGCAGGATAATAGGATCATGGTAAGGAGAAGGTCAGCAGTAAGACATATGAATAAAGATCTCTGTGACATGAATAAGTTTAAGGAAAAGTTCTGTGCCTTGATATGCATATGTAAACATCTCCATAAACCTTTTTAGTGCATATAGAGCAGCATTGCTTCTAGCATGTCCCACTTTCAGCCCTAAGGCTGTTTTGTCCCATCTCAGTAAATAGAACATACAATCAGGTTTACACCAAGATGTTCCATTGCCCAGGGAGGGGCAGGAGACAGATGCCTTTCTCTATCTCAACTGCCAAGAGGCCTTCTTTCCTCTTATATTTAATCCTCCTCAGTCACAGACCCTTCACGCGTGTCAGGCTGGGGGACAATCAGGTCTTTCCCTTCCCACGAGGCCATATTTCAGACTATCACATGGGGAGAAACCTTGGACAATACCTAGCTTTCCTAGGCAGAGGTCCCTGTGACCTTCCGCAGTGTTTGTGTCCCTGGGGCTACTTGAGATTAAGAGAATGGTGATGACTTTTAACAAGCCTTCAGGCACTTGTTTAACAAAGCACACCCTGCACAGCCCCAAATCCATTAAACCTTGAGCCACCACAGCACATGTCTCTTGCAAAAACAGGGTTGGGGATAGGGTTACAGATTAAAAGCATCTCAAATACAGAACAAAATGGAGTCTCTTATGTCTACTTCTTTCTATATAGACACAGTAAAGGCTGATCTCTCTTTCTTTTCCCCAAACTATAAAACCATACAATTAAAAAAAGGTATTCAGGCAACAACTAGCACAATGAATAAAACAGTACCTCACTTCTCAGTACTAATGTTGAATGTAAATGGCCTAAATTCTCCACTTAAAAGATACAGAAACCATCATTCTCAGCAAACTAACACAGGAACAGAAAACCAAAGACCACATGTTCTCACTTACAAGTGGGAGTTGAACAATGAGAACACATGGACACAGGGAGGGGAACATCACACACTGGGGCCTGTCAGGGGCTGGAGGGCAAGGGGAGGGAGAGCATTATGACAAATACCTAATGCATTAAGGGCTTACAATCTAGATGATGGGTTGATAGGTGCAGCAAACCACCATGGCATATGTATACCTATGTAACAAATTCTGCATATGTATCCCAGAACTTAAAAGTGTAATAGAAATAAAAATAAAAAGAAAGGCAATATATGTCACATATAGGGAAACATTAGGAATACAGTCAATGGTAATCATTAGTCTAAAAAAAAAAGATACAGAATGGCAGAATGGATAAGAATTCACCAACCAAGTGTCTGCTGTCTTCAAGAGACTCACCTAATAAATAAAGACTCACATAAACTTAAAGGGTGGAAAAAGATATTTCATGCAAATGGACACCAAAAGTGAGCAGGAGTAGCTATCCTTATATCAGACAAAACAGACTTTAAAGCATCAACAGTTAAAAAAGACAAAGAGGGACATCACGTAGTGATAAAAAGACTAGTCCAAGAGGAAAATATCACAGTCCTAAATATATGTGCAGCTTAACACTGGAGCTTTCAAATTTATAAAACAATTACTACTAGACCTAAGAAATGAGATAGACAGCAACACAATAATAGTGGGGGACTTCAGTAGTCTGCTGACAGCACTAGACAGCACTAGACAGGTCATCAAGACTCAGGAAGTCAATAAAGAAACAATGGACTTAAACTATACCCTAGAACAAATGGATTTAACAGATATTTACAGAACATTCTACTCAACAACTGCAGAATATACATTTATTCATCAGCACTTGGAACATCCTCCGAGATAGACCATATGATAGACCCCAAAACAAGTCTCAACAAATTTAAGAAAATCAAAATTATAGCACTCCCTCAGACCACAGTGGAATAAAATTGGAAATCAACTCCAAAAGGAACCCTCAAAACCATGCAATACATGGAAATTAAATAACCTGCTCCTGAATGATCATTGGGTCAACAATGAAATCAAAATGGAAATTTAAAAATTCCTTGAACTGAATGATAATAGTGACACAACCTATCAAAACCTCTGGGATACAGGAAAAGTGGTGCTAAGATGAAAGTTCATACCATTAAATGCACACCTCAAGAAGTCTGAAAGAGCACAAATAGACAATCTGAGGGCATACCTCAAGGAACTAGAGAAACAGCAAACCAAACCCAAACCCAACAGAAGAAAAGAAACAACCAAGATCAGAGCAGAAATAAATGACAATGAAACAGCAACAACAAAATACAAAAGATAAATGCAACAAAAAGCCAGTTCTTTCAAAAGATAAATAAAATTGATAACCATTAGCAAGATTAACCAACGAAAGAAGAGAGAAGATCCAGTAAGGTCGATTTGAAACAAAATGGGAGATATTACAACCATTACTACAGAAATACAAAACATCATTGAAGGCTACTATCAACATCTTTATGCACATAAACTAGAAAACTTAGAAGAGATGAATAAATTCCTGGAAATATGTAACCCTCCTAGATTAAATCAGGAAAAAATAGAAACCCTAGAGAGACCAGCGACAAGCAACAAGATTGAAATGGTAATTTAAAAGCTACCCAAAAAAGTTTAGGTACAGACTCACAGCTGAATTCTATCAGATATTCAAAGAAGAATTGGTATCAATCCTATTGACACTGTTCCAAAAGATAGGAAAGAGGGATTCCTCCCTAAATCATCTTGTGAAGCCAATATCATGCTAATACCAAAACCAGGAAAGAACATAACAAAGACAACTGCAGACGAACATCCCTGATAAACATAGATGCAAAAACTCTCAACAAAATACTTGCTAACCAAATCCAACAGCATATAAAAAATATAATCCACCATGATCAAGTGGGGTTCATACCAGGGATACAGGAATGGTTTAACCGGCTGGAGTGCAGGGGCGTGACCTTGGCTCACTGCAACCTCTGCCTCCTGGATTCAAGCAACTCTCCTGCCTCAGCCTCTGGGATTACAGGCATGCACCACTAGGCCTGGCTGATTTTTGAGTTTTTTTGTTTCTGTTTTTGTTTTGAGATGGAGTCTCGCTCTTGTCCCCCAGGCTGGAGTGCAATGGTGTGATCTCGGCTCACTGCAACCTCCGCCTCCCAGGTTGAAGTGATTCTCCTACCTCAGTCTCCCGAGTAGCTGGGATTGCAGGCACGTGCCACCACGCCCAGCTAATTTTTGTATTTTTAGTAGAGATGGGGTTTCACCATGTTGGCCAGGATGGTCTCAGTCTCGTACCTCGTGATCCTCGGCCTCCCAAAGTGCTGGGATAACAGGCGTGAGCCACTGCGCCCAGCCTAATTTTTATATTTTTGGTAGAGGTGGGGTTTCGCCATATTGGCCAGGCTGGTCTCGAACTCCTGACCTCAGGTGATCCACCCACCTTGGCCTCCCAGAGTGCTAGGATTACAGGCGTGAGCCACTGCACCTGGCCTGCTTGTCATTGTCGTACTATATGTAATGTCTAGAAGACAAAGGGCCATGTATATCTTCAAATCAGGTACTTTATACTGCTAAAATAATTTCCAAAATGCTTATAATTACTTGTACTACTGTCAATGAATGAAAGTATCAGTTTATGCCTTTCCAGCATTGTGTATTGTTATCTTTTAAAAAAACTGACAATTTTATAGGCAAAAATTTTATAATTTGATATTTAAACTAGCATTATTTTAATTAATGAATTTAGAACTCATTCTGGTTAAATTAGTGTAGATGCTAATAACATCCAACAGATTAAGACAGATTCAAATAGTTAATATTCACTAGACTTACAATGTACTCGGTGTTGTAATTAGCACTTTTTATATACAAACTCATTTAATCTTAATAATATGCTCACCAGGATAATGATGGTTTACAGTTATAAAATATCAGAAATGTCATTTGTCTTAGTTTGTGAGAGTACTTGTTAATTATTTGTATTGATATTTAATTGGCTTTATTTAAATACACGTAAGTGTTAAGTTGAACATAGTCTCTTTTCTTTCAAGACAGGATCTCACTCTGTCACCCAGGCTGGAGTGCAATGAATTGATCGTGGCTCACTGCATCCTTGAACTCCTGGGCTCAAGCAATCTTCCTGCCTCAGTCTCCTGTGTAGGAGCCCACCACCATGCCCAGCTTATTTGTATTTTATTTTTTTGTAGAGATGGGGTCTCGCTATGTTGCTGGGGATGCTTTCCAACTCCTGGTCTCAGGCAGTCTTCTCACCTCAGCCTCACAAAGCGCTAGGATTACAGGCATGAGCCACTGCACCCAGCCCATACTCATTTTTTATTTCTGTCCATCTTTAAGAAACACTTCGAGGAATTTTTTTTAAATCCTGTAATTTTTGTTTTTGTCCATTAGATGTCCTCAGCTACATTTATCAGAATTTAAGTTTTTTCATACAAATTTCAGTCTCTAAATACCTTTAAAAGTTTGCATGTAATTGTTACTACTGTTGATATTTTAAACATTTGTACAAGGTCTCTAAAAATCTATAAATACATTAGGATGTATGGTAGAAGATTTAGACATTTCTTGTGATTTTTGTACTATAAGTAATCTTAGTTAAATAAGAAATTTTTAAATGTTAAATTACTTGTTAATTTCTTTCTCCCCCTTTTAATTTAAAGAGTTTTGGGACTGGAATTAAATAAAGACAGAGATGTTGAAAGAATCCACGGCGGTGGAATTAACACCCTTGACATTGAACCTGTTGAAGGGAGATAGTAAGTTTATTATACTTGTATAATCATTTTTCTTTCTAAGTGAAATGCAGTTAAAACCTCCTTTTTTAGATTAATGATGTAGAAGTTTCATTAAAATTAATGAAAATCCCAAATTGTAGCATTTTTTTAATCTGGCATTATTATTTTCAAATAAATACAAAACATCAAACCTACCAAATGTTGTGAAATAAACATTTCCAAGCTACTTTAATATAAATAGGTAC